>NW_023425564.1:340000-400000 GCF_014108245.1 Pipistrellus kuhlii | reverse complement strand
TGTACCTGCTGCGCCAGAGCCGCAACTACCTGGGCGGCTTCGCGCTGTCGGTGGCGCACGGCCGCAAGGCGCACCACTACACCATCGAGCGCGAGCTCAACGGCACCTACGCCATCGCGGGCGGCCGGGCGCACGCCAGCCCCGCCGAGCTGTGCCTCTACCACTCGCAGGAGCCCGACGGCCTGGTGTGCCTCCTCCAGAAGCCCTTCCCCCGGCCGCCCGGCGTGCAGCCCAAGACCGGGCCCTTCGAGGACCTGAAGGAGAACCTCATCCGGGAGTACGTGAAGCAGACCTGGAACCTGCAGGTGAGCGGGCGGGGACACTGCACAGGCCCCGGGACGCGTGGCGTGGCCGCTCCCTCCTGTGACACTCTGTGCTGAGCGCCGTCCTGCGCCCGGCGTCTTCACTGCAGGCACTGGGTGTGCTAGCCTCCCTCTGCTCCCACAGGCAGGGCTCAGAGCCACTGGGTGTCGTTACCCGTCCTTAATGGCACCGCGCATGCCACCGCGGACAGTGCAATGAGGCCCATCCAACCGGGATGCGCAGCAGCCCCACGCGCACCCGCGCCAGCCCTGAGCCCGCACTGACTTCTGTCCGGAGCTTTGCTGCTTCCGGAACGCCACAGAAACGGGCTCACACAGCAGGTGGCCCTGTCAGACCGGCTGCTTTCGCCCAGCGCCTGCCCTGGCGAGGCAGCCGGGGCCCTGGCGAGGGAGGCGGCGTGTGGGCCATGGGCCGTTCTCTCCGTCCAGGTGGGCTGGGCAGGGCCCGCCCATCCACTCTGACCTTCACGCGCTGGCCTGGCAGCCCCCTGGTATGCAATGACCGCTGCTTTGGGTTTGCATTTCCTCTCTGAGGATTCCAGGCCAGCCAAGGTGTGGGCGCCGGGGAGGGTGACCGAGCTCCCTCCTCACCTGCCCTCCTCCCTGCCTTCTCCTAGTTTGGGTTGATTCTACTTTTACCTTTTGTTTCTGGTGGTTTGTTTTATAACTTCAAGTAGTCACTCTGGTTCTTCACTGACTGCCATGCAGGACACGTGTCTCTCCCCGACCGAGAACAAAGGGGACGGAGCCCCAGCTCAGCCCTCCCGCGTCTGCTCTGTGCCCTCATGTCCGCAGCGAGGTGCCCACCCGCGCGACAGGCCGCCTGCGGAGGAGGCAGCGTGGCCTCGGGCAGGCAGGGGCGCGGGCTCCATTGTCCGTAGGTGACTGGCAGGGAACACTGTCCTAGACGACGGACCGAGCCAGGCTCGGGGCTGGTCATCCGGCGTCTGCAGGCTGGCGTGGCCTCAGAAGGCCCCACGTCTCGGTGCTCCGAAGTCCGCTTCGCTGTTTAACGGGAAGGCGTTCGATGCTGCGCAGGCCTTCCCGGCTCTGTTTGCCGGGGGCCGTGCACGGCACACGGGGGGGGCGGCCAGGACGCGGGCCCTGGCGCTGCAGCCCGGCCTGAGCCCCTCTGCCCGCAGGGCCAGGCGCTGGAGCAGGCCATCATCAGCCAGAAGCCGCAGCTGGAGAAGCTCATTGCCACCACCGCCCACGAGAAGATGCCCTGGTTCCACGGGAAGATCTCCCGGGACGAGTCCGAGCAGATCGTCCTGATCGGGTCCAAGACGAACGGGAAGTTTCTGTGAGTACCGCGTCTTTTCCTCCCGCCCACGGCCTGCTGGTCAGGACGGCTCAGGCCTCCATCGCTGACCCAGGCCCGGGGCCCACACCCCCGCAGACACGTGGGGCTCCAGGGCGTTCCCAGCCTGAGCTGCCCTCGTCACCCACGTTTGGTTAGTGGCCCCTCAGGGAGCCTCCTCGCGGGCGGGCAGGCACTGGGGCATCATTTGGAGGCTGGTCCTCAGCCCCAGAGCTGCTCTGGGCATGAGCTGGGCTGCATGGTGACGCCTGTGCTGGTCGTTGAATCCGGAGGCAGCGTAGGGCGTGGCGTTCAGTGTGCTCATCAGCCAAACCGCGGCCTCTCCCAGCAGATGAGGCCTCTGCCTTCTCACTGGTCCCGGCCCTGGCATTCCAGCGCGCAGGACCGGGAGGCCGTGGCCCGGGGCGTGACCGAGCGGGGAGGCCGTGGCCGGGGGAGGGGCCGCGCGGGGAGGCCGTGGCCCGGGGAGGGGCCGCGCGGGGAGGCCGTGGCCCGGGGAGGGGCCGCGCGGGGAGGCCGTGGCCCGGGGAGTGGCCGCGCGGGGAGGCCGTGCCCCGGGGCGGGGCCGCGCGGGGAGGCCGTGGCTGGGGGAGGGGCTGTGCGGGGAGGCCGTGGCCCGGGGAGTGGCCGCGCGGGGAGGCCGTGGCCCGGGGAGGGGCCGCGCGGGGAGGCCGTGGCCGGGGGAGGGGCCGCGCGGGGAGGCCGTGGCCCGGGGCGTGACCGAGCGGGGAGGCCGTGCCTGGAGGAGAGGCCGCGCGGGGAGGCCGTGGCCGGGGGAGGGGCCGCGCGGGGAGGCCGTGGCCCGGGGAGGGGCCGCGCGGGGAGGCCGTGGCCGGGGGAGGGGCCGCGCGGGGAGGCCGTGGCCGGGGGAGGGGCCGCGCGGGGAGGCCGTGGCCCGGGGAGTGGCCGCGCGGGGAGGCCGTGCCTGGAGGAGAGGCTGCGCGGGGAGGCCGTGGCCGGGGGAGAGGCTGCGCAGGGAGGCCGTGCCCCGGGGAGGGGCTGCGCGGGAGGCCGTGGCCCGGGGAGGGGCTGCGTGGGGAGGCCGTGCCCCGGGGAGGGGCTGCGCGGGGAGGCCGTGGCCCGGGGAGGGGCTGCGTGGGGAGGCCGTGCCCCGGGGAGGGGCTGCGCGGGGAGGCCGTGGCCGGGGGAGGGGCCGCATGGGTAGGCCGTGGCCCGGGGAGGGGCTGCGCGGGGAGGCCGTGGCCCGGGGAGGGGCCGCGTGGGTAGGCCGTGGCCCGGGGAGGGGCTGCGCGGGGAGGCCGTGGCCCGGGGAGGGGCTGCGTGGGGAGGCCGTGGCCCGGGGAGGGGCCGCGCGGGGAGGCCGTGGCCCGGGGCAGGTGCTGAGTCGGTGCTGCAGGACGGCCGGGGTCCGCAGTGGCAGTTCCTCCCCACGGACTCTCCTCGGCCGCATTCACGTTCACCTGAGAGCGTGCCTCCTGCCTACTTCCAGCCGTGTAAACGGCGTGTCCCTCTCTGGACCCGCATCTGGTGTCCGCAGCTGTCTGGGGAGAAACTCTCCGGGCACGGTGGAGGTGTGAGCCGCGCCAGCACTGCCCTGTGCGGCCTGCCTCTCAGTGGGGAAGTGGACCCGGGCCTTGAACGGAGCGGCACAGGCGCCGGGGATCGACGCAGGGACAGGGGTGCTGCCAGGTGCCTGCCCCGTCCTGTGCTAAGGTGAGCACGCGCCTGTGCCAGGAGACATGAGCAAAGACCGAAGGCAGTGGCCACCCAGCAGGGGTAGCCTTGGGTGCCCTGAGGCAGGAGCATGCTGGGGCTCCTGGGTAATGGGAGGCCTGGCTGCAGGCACGTCGGTCTGCCCATGTGCGGGCAAGTGTCAGGGAAGATCCAACTGAAGTCCAGTGGGACCCGCCTGGCTGGGTGCAGAGGAGACGCTCCTGTGAGCACCCACAGGTGCTGGCCATGCGGGTGACACCAGGGATGGGGCCGGGGGTTGCCCTGGGCCCCGGAGGGCTTGCACGAGGCCCACATGGCTGTGGTGAGAAATCAGTCCTAGCCCAGGTGTGACCAAACACAAGGCTGTTAGAAAAGGGAAACAAACTTATTCCCCCAATGATGATTCCTTCCCCAAAGGAAGGATCCAAGGTCGCTGGGCTCAAAGCATTTGGAGACCTTTCTTTAAAAAACACAAAACATGTTTTTTAGAATAAGAACAGATCACAAGAAATCATCATTTTGAAGCTGATAAACGTGCACAGTTTAGAAAGGCGATGTTTATTTTATTTAACTGCTGACACAGCTGCTTGCACCTTCCCTCTCCTTATGTGGCCCCGTGTTTGCCCCTTCATCCGGTCATGACCGGCGCCACCATGTCCGCTCACAGAGAAGAAACTCCAGGCCCACGCTGGTCGTGAGGAACGCCGGCACGTTCTCAGAGCTTTGTCAGCTTTGAAAGGAGGTTGAGCAGAAGGAGAAGCTGTCTTCTGTGGTTATGATTTAGCATCTTTTACCAACCAGATAAGCCCTAACCATGTGGCCACGTTGCTGGGCCTGCTTGGCTGGAGGCCAGGGGGCAGGCTGTGGTCGGCAGGCCCGGCCCTCCCGGCAGGAGTGCCCATGCCATGTGCCAGGGCAGCCCCGGGCTGGGCACGGTGCTGCTCCCGGAGCGTGGCCATCTCCTCCAGGCCAGGTGCTGCGCTCTTGGCTTCCTTCCGTAAAATGTTACCATGAAAATGCTCCCAAACTTCGTGTCCTGCAAGAGAAAGGAAAGGAGTTGTTGTTTTCTTTGCGTTTAGCACCAAGTAAATATGTTATCGTTTGGAGCTGAAGTTCTGTCGAATCCGAGCCAAGCCCGGGGTGTGACTGCAGGTGCGGTTTTGGAAATGCCTGTGAGTGCCAGGCAGCACTGGCATGGGGTCGGGAGGGGGAGGGGCGGGAGGCGGAGTCACAGGAGATGTGGGTTCCTGGTTGGGGCAGATGGCAGGATGGGGAGCAGGTGCTGCCACGCAGAGGCTCCTGGGCCACACCAATGGGCCAGGCACACCTGGGAGACCTGCCAGGTCTTGAGAAGGACCCCGATCTCATGAATGGCCCCCGAGTGGGGCAGTGCAGGGCAGCGGTCCCAAGGGTCCTGCCAGGAGAGGCGGCTGAGAGGCAAGTCTCAGATCGGGCACCAAAAGAGAGTGGTGCCCAGGCAGCAGCTGAGAGTGTTTGCAGGACAGGGATGTGAGAAATGGAGGCAGAGAGGAAGCCCAGGGGAGTCTGAGCCCCATGACCTGAGAGGCCCGTGTTTCGGCAAGTGCCAGGAGGCCAGGCGCCATAGCCTGCGCTCACTGCCCCCATCCCCCTCCCCCTCGGTGGTGCGGCCTCAGCACGACGCCAGCCTGTGGTCGCTGCACTCGATGGGTGGGACCCCGAGACACACTGCCTTCCCATCTTCCCACGGCAGCCCTCCAGTGTGCTGGTCAGAGCATCCCGGGGCCCCTGGTCCCACACGCAGAGCCTCCGCGCAGGGCCAGGGACAGGTGTGGTTTGCCCTGCAGAGGCACCCGTGGTCCCGTCCCCCGGGGACAGCTGACGGGTCTGCGTGGCCGGCTCTCACATGCCCTGCGTCTGAAATCCAGGGGCCTGACCTTTCTGTCTGTACTCTCCGAGAAGCCAGCACTTCTGTCTTTGAGCCGTGTCTTCTGTGTTAGCTCCTGTGACTTTCTCTCCCTCCTTCCTTCCTCCCCGCATCCTTGCCAATCTCTGTCCTTACACACACACACACACACACACACAGGCCCTGCGGGAGGCGCTGCAGTGTAGCAGTGAGCAAGACGCACAGAGGTCCGGTGAGTGCACTCTTCTGTACACACCTGGGCTGAGGTGTCCTGGGTACAGAGCCCCGGGGCCAGGGCTCTCTGAGGAAAAGGCTGGTGAACACCAGGATCAGAGGAGTGCAAATCAGAGCCTTTGTTCAGGACGACCTGGCTCAGGGACACCGGAGTCATCCCTGTCCCCCTCCACTATGACAATTCCTTCTCCAGCGTCCTCCCTCCCTCCCACAGGCGGACTGGATTGAGGCGGACGCCTCCCTTTGGATGGCTACACATTGGGAACCTTTTTCAGTGCAAGTGCAGCTCAGTGAAAGGTAGCCACAAAGAAATATTCCCAGAGCGGCACACATCTCAGGGACGGTTAGACGGCTTATAAGAACAGATACGTGTACTAGTATTCCCTACGAGCAAGGAAACACGTACATGAGGATAAAGGGTGAGGAATGAGAGCTGTACCTCCAGTTGTGTTCCACAGATGCATACAGAGTCTCAACATGATGTGAGCAGTGGTTCTCAACCCTCTCTATGTGTGGGAACCCCTGGAGGGGCTTAAAGGCATAGATTACTGGGTCTGGATTTTAACTCACTAGCTGTGAATTATGGCTTGAGAATTTGCACCGTGCCTGTAGTGGAAGCAGTCAGCATTGGGTTGCACGGCAACTCACCACTGACTTCTGGTATGGTCAAGCTTGGGTCATAATGGTGTTACATCCAGGCGCTTTATTATAGAGATGTTAGACCTCAGTTCATCCTCTGCATTTTTTTTCTTATTTTCTATTGCCTTGCTGTGTACTACATTTTGGCAATATCTCTAGATTTGTCTTCCAGTTCACTAATTTTTGCTTGATCTGTGTCTAATCTGGTGTTACACTCATTTGCTGAAATTTTCCCACCAATTGCATTTTGTAAAAATTTCTGCAGGAAGACTGAAGGCCTCTGGACATGAGCCCAGAGTGGTGCCCTGGGCGAGGTGAGCAGGACCTGGTGCTCCTGCCTGACTCTGCATGCTGGCCCGGTGCTGGCCTGTGCTGGCCCGTGCTGGCCTGTGCTGGCCCGTGCTGGCCCATGCTGGCCCATACAGGCCTTTGCTGGCTCAGTGCTGGCCTGGTGCTGGTCTGTGCTGGCCCGGTGCTGGCCCGGTGCTGGCCCGGTGCTGGCCTGGTGCCGGCCTGTGCTGCTCGGTGCTGGCCCGGTTCTGGCCCGGTGCTGGCCTGGTGCTGGCCTGGTGCTGGCCTATGCTGGCCCGGTGATGGCCCTGTGCTGGCCTGGTGCTGGCTCACAGAGGCGCACAGAGGGGCCCAAGCCCCTGGGCCACATTTTATTGTGAAGCAGGACGAAGAGCTGTGCGAGGAGGAGTGGTGCTCTGCTTGTGGGCCAGCAGCTGGCTGCTGGGAGGCATCCCTTCCTTGAGGCTCCTCAGGGCCCAGGGCTCAGGACAGTCTCACCAGAGTGCCAGCAGCATGGCCTGTGCCGGGCCCAGGACACAGCATGACCACAGCCCGGAGCAGCTGTGAGGACCAGGCCCGGCCATGGCTGTTCAGCCTGAGCGGCAGCTGGCAGGAAGCGAGGGCGCAGAAAGGAAACCCACAGGCCCGGCAGCTGGAGGTGGCGCAGACCAGAGGCTGGTGACATTAACGGCCAGCAGTGGGGAGGTGCCTGCTGTGGGCAGGTCCTGGCTGTTTTATCTAAAAGATGGGAACTCTGGCTCGGAAGCTGCAGCAACTCTCCACGGCCCACTCCTCAGGAGAGTGCGCTGCGCCCACACCCGCCGCGTTTGCCACACAGGCACCAAGGAAGGGGTGGCTCGGCAGCTGGTGCAGGTGGAGGGACGCACCGGGCTAGCACTGAGCCAGCACCAGGCCAGGACCAGGCCATCACCAGACCAGCACCAGGCCAGCACCGAGCAGCACGGGCCAGCACGGGGCCAGCACGGGCCAGCACGGGCCAGCACGGGCCAGCACCGAGCAGCACGGGCCAGCACGGGCCAGCACAGGCCAGCACCGGGCCAGCAGGGGGCCAGCACCGGGCCAGCACAGGCCAGCACCGGGCCAGCAGGGGGCCAGCACCGGGCCAGCACGGGGCCAGCAGGGGGCCAGCACCGGGCCAGCACCGGGCCAGCACCGGGCCAGCACGGGCCAGCACCGAGCAGCACGGGCCAGCACGGGCCAGCACAGGCCAGCACGGGGCCAGCACGGGCCAGCACGGGCCAGCACCGGGCCAGCACCGAGCAGCACGGGCCAGCACCAGGCCAGCACCGGGCCAGCACCAGGCCAGCACCAGACCAGCACCAAGCAGCACGGGCCAGCACCGGGCCAGCACGGGGCCAGCACGGGCCAGCACCGGGCCAGCACGGGGCCAGCACAGGCCAGCACGGGGCCAGCACGGGCCAGCACCGGGCCAGCACAGGCCAGCACAGGCCAGCACGGGCCAGCACCGGGCCAGCACGGGGCCAGCACGGGCCAGCACGGGGCCAGCACGGGCCAGCACCGGGCCAGCACGGGGCCAGCACGGGGCCAGCACGGGCCAGCACCGGGCCAGCAGGGGGCCAGCACGGGGCCAGCACCGAGCAGCACCAGGCCAGCACAGGGCCAGCAGGGGGCCAGCACCGGCCAGCACCGGCCAGCACCGGGCCAGCACCGAGCAGCACGGGCCAGCACCAGGCCAGCACCGGGCCAGCACCAGACCAGCACCAAGCAGCACGGGCCAGCACCAGGCCAGCACCGGGCCAGCATGCAGTCAGGGCAGGAGCATCATGTCGCAGCAAGTCCTGCTCACACCCCGCCCAGGGCACCACTCCGGGCTTGTGTCCAGAGGCCTTTAGTCTTCTTCCTGTTTCACTTTTTATTTTCATTTTGTACCTGAGACCAGTGCACCCTGGACTGCGGGGAGCTGGGAGCGTGTGGCGCCGGGAGCTGCGCCGTGCCAGCTGTGCTGGTCCTACTGCTCGGCTCCGTGCCAGTCCGAGTGAGCGCCCACGGTGTTTCTCCCACTGCCGTCGGGGACAGTGGGCTTCTGGTGACGGCAGGCGCTTGTGGGGTGCAGAGGGCAGACCCGGCAGGGCTGCTGGCTCAGCATGATCTCACGAGAAAATTCCCGTTTCCCGAAATGGCTAATTCACTCGCCCTCCAGCAGGACCCCGCGGAGCTGGCGGCCCATCCTCAGCAGCAC
This sequence comes from Pipistrellus kuhlii, assembly GCF_014108245.1. NCBI lineage: Eukaryota > Metazoa > Chordata > Mammalia > Chiroptera > Vespertilionidae > Pipistrellus > Pipistrellus kuhlii. The sequence goes on along the minus strand of NW_023425564.1, from coordinate 391,412 downwards.
AGTGCGATGGAGCCTGTGGGCGCCGGCCTGTGGGAAGGGGTGCTGGGCCATTCCCTCATTGTGGACCGCATTAGCATTCCCAGAGCTCTTCCCTGGGCAGCCGTGGTCCTGTCTCGGGTTGAGGGGGAGTCCATCAAGGCACAAGGCCAGGTGGGGTGGGACATAGCCTGGAGACCGGAGCTCAGAGCCCGTGTACTGTTCCAGAGGTCAAAGGCCAGGGGTGATGGGAGTGGCCAGTGGGCTCCCGCTGCTGTCACACTGTGCGCAGGTGTCCTCAGTGCTTACTGGTAGTCTCAGCATTGATGTAGTTCCTTACACCGCCCAACTCCTGTTGTTTACACTGATGCTCATGTAATAAACAGCAACAGCCGGTCCTGTGCGCCACGTGTGAAGTAGGCTCGGGTCTCCCCATGTAACAGCCTGTTTGTCTCTTCTGTGTGGTTGGTTCTTAGTTTGGCAGCAACCGGCTGGCCTCCATGGGCCACGTGGCTGGGAAGCGGAGCTCCACTCAGGGTCCTGGGCCGGCGAGGGGCCGGGAAGGGCTGTCCCCCTACCTGCCCCAGCCGCCGAGCCACAGGGCGGCGGAGCCCGTCCATCACCACAGCCAGCAGGACCGGAGAGCTTTGTTTTTAACCAAGTTCCACCCCACACCCCACAGCTCGCCTCTCAAGTCTTGGGTTAGCTTTTGAGAAGAATCTATAGGAGCGAGGACGGGAAAGTATGGCCACGTCTGTTTCCAGCGCCTGCCTCATGAGGTGACCGCTCACAACTGGGAGGAGGCATCACAAATGTCCCCAAACATACAAGGCCCAGCAGGCGGGCCATGGGAGCTCTCCCAGGACGCAGTGCGCTTGGGCCCTGAGCGTTTGGGGCCTCAGTCCCCTCGTCGTAGGAAACGCCAGGACTGCACAGCTGTCCAGCACGTCTGGACTCACCCCTCTCCGCTCTCATGACCCAACAGGCTCCGGCTGCTAGAAGGGGAGAACGCTGAGCGCGCGTGGCTGAGCAGCTCTATCGGGGAGGTCCCGCCCGTCCCGTCCCTCTGCAGCCCCGCCTGCCTGCCCAGGGGCTCGCCCTGCTACGGGCAGAAGCCCCTTCTTGTGCACTGGATGAGGGAAGGGGTCACCCAGTGACCCCACCAGGATGCAGAAGCAGAGCAGGGCAGTCCCTGATTGTGGCTGTCACTCCCGCCCACACTGGGTGACCTTCCCTTCTCCCTGGGTTCCCCTCCCTGCGTCCTGTGCAACAACCAGGAAGTCCCTCCTGCAGAAGGGAGAGCGTGAGCCACCTGGGGTTTGTCCCCAAGTTCCCATCAGCCTGTGCGGAGATGGTGGGAGAGGAGGTGGTGGAAGGCTGACAGCCCGCCACCTCGGGCCTGTGGGTCGTGGTGCTGGCGCCTGAGCAGCTCTTCTGATGCCCAGCCAGGTCCAGCCAGACCCTGGGACATCTTCGTCCGGAGCTCGTGGTGTCAGGGAGCTGTGTGTGGGCCTTCTGGGCACGGTGGGCAAAGCCCCTGAGCCTGAGGGGGCGCTGTGTCCGGCAGCCGGCCCGAGGCACTTTCTCCAACGGGGGTGGGTCAGGTCAGGAGTGATCCGCTCTTCCTGTCTTCCAGGATCAGGGCCCGGGACAACAACGGGTCCTACGCCCTGTGCCTGCTGCACGAGGGCAGGGTGCTGCACTACCGCATCGACAAGGACAAGACAGGGAAGCTCTCCATCCCCGACGGGAAGAAGTTTGACACGCTCTGGCAGGTACCCCTCCGTCCGGGCAGTGAGGGAACAGCCGGAGCCTGCGAGGAAGCCCCCGGGGCCCCTGCCCGAGGCCTGCCCGCCAGGGCGGCTCCCAGCTCCGGGGCCGCGCACCAGCACACACACGTTTGGGGAGCGCTGGTCTAGCGTCCTCAGGCGGTTCAGGGGGCGCTCCTCCAGGCCCCGCCAGGCCTGGGAACTCCTGGTGCCGCTCCAGGCTGTGTGCGTGCAGACGGGAGGCCCTGGGGCGAGAAAACTGCCGTGAAGACAGATACACACAAACCCAGCGTGCGTGGCGGGAGGAGGGTGCAGGTGCCGGTCAGACGTGGGAGAGGCGGAGTGAATGTAAGATGTCAGTGCCGTTCCTGCTTCAAAGTGAGCCTCCCCTGAAACGAAGCGCCCGGACAGTGAGCAGCATCCCTGTGCCGGCCCCCGCCGCGCTGTCCACCCTCACGGCCGAGTTCGTCCTGGCCGCTGCCCCAGCCCTAAGCACTGATGCGGGGCTGCTCAGGCCAGTGAGCACGGACCGGCTCGCCGCTGTGTTCCGGACTGCCGTGGGCATCCCTAGCTTGCCTTCCTTGTAAATCACAGCCGTGTGAGGAGATGGCGGCACTGCACGTGTGGTTTCAGCAGAGCGTGCTGGGGCAGAGGCCGGGAGGCCAGGCTCTGCCGCCCGGAGCAGCTGCGTGCGCTCCTGTGGGTGAGGGGGGTGAGCAAACAGCCGCTCCAGGCCTGACCAGGAGCCTCCTGTGGGAACAGCAGCCAAAGGTCCCAACTCAGAATCCTGCCTCTAAATCCTGAGACCCGGACCTCCTGACCTCAGCGCACTTACAGTAACACCACCTCTGGCGTGGGGCCCAGTGCTGTGATTAGAAAAAGAAACGCTTCTTTTCCAAATGCTGGGCGTCACACTATCCATGTCATTTATGACATTGACCTTGTCTTTTGGTTTGTAGCTCACTAGAATATGGCTCATTATTGACAATTTTAAGGTATATTTTATTTTATGCTTTATTTTCATGGTATCACTTAGAAAAAGCATTTAGCCTATCAAGTAGTCCACTGCAAATTAAAGAGATGAGTGGAGTTCTGCCTAATTTTAATTTTAATTTCCCACCAGAGTCTCTTGATTCCACTCAATGCCGGGCATGGTGCTTCCCCCTCAGTTTCAGAGTCTGTCGCTGCCACAGTGCTGAGCAGCTCGCTTGTTGGGAAGTCCCTTCCTGAGACGCTGTCCCATGTTTATGGATTTCTCTGCATAGAATAGTATTCAGCCCTAATTAATCCCTTCCATTGTCTATTGTCTAGCCACCGTGTTTAAGAAAGAAACTCAAAATGCTAGCCCTGCCTTCATTTTTATAGGTGTGATTCCCTGGGTTTTTCTCCACAGCAATGTAAGGTGCCTCTGCGCCAGCCCACCAGGTGGCCACGCTGTTTTGTGGGTGATTCCGCTCTCACCCCAATGCAGGGTCAGCGAGCAGGAGCCGGACCTGGCCCCGCCTGGCTTGGTGCAGTCCCTGATGCAAGTGCCTACTGCACTTTAGAGGATTGTTTTAAATTGAGACCGAGATGGCATGTGGCCTGAAAAACAACAGCAACAGGTTTTCACTATCTCGCCCTCAGGAGAAGCGTTTGCAGACCCCTGCCCAAGGGGAAGTCCCCACGGGTCCACCCACCGGCCTCCTGTGCAGAATAGATTGTCTGAAAACACAGGGACACTGGAGAGATGGCCGATGTCTTCCTTGTTTAGGGACCTCCTCACTCTTGGCCTGAGAACACAGCACTGCACTAAACAGACAGGGGGCGCTCTGGCGTCCTCCCAGCAGCAGGTGAGGGCTGATCAGATTGAAGCGTGCATTAGGAGGGCAGATTTCATGTGTGTTCTTACCACAATAGTTAACAATTTGAAAAAGAATGTTACCTGGAAGGATAAAATATATTCACTCAACAAACATCCACACAAGTAGGTAAGTTTGAGGACTGGAAAGGTCCAACAAACAGACAGGGAAAGGTATCAGATATGAATATTTTAGGTTGTCTGAAGAGGAAAATGTCTGTTATGAGAAAAGAAAAGGTGAAATATAAGGAAGGACTGTTTTTTTCTTTAAGATATTTTATTAATTTTTAGAGAGAGAGAAACATTGGGGTGAGAGCGGAACATCGATCTGTACCCTGAACACCGCCCCCCCCCCCGCCCCCCCGCCCTTGGGTCAAGCCCACAACCCAGGCCTGTGCCCTGACCTGGAATCAAACCACCAACCTTCCGGTCCACAGGATGATACTTAACCCACTGAGCAACACAGGCCAGGGCTCAGGGCTGTCTTACTGCATAGTTTTGATAAGATAAAAGTAAATCCCCTTGCATGGGTTTATTTTTAATGTAGAAATTAGACATCATAATCATAGTTTCCTGGGAACCATTAGCCAAAGATGCCCAGGTCCTGTGAATAGAGGTTATTTTCCAAAGGCCGCCTTCCTATCACCTGTGCTGTGGTGGCTTCTCTGAAACTTCTGGGCGGAAGGACTGGTCCCTCCAAGTCCTGGCTCGCAGCACTGTTAGCAGCAGTCCTCACCATTCCCCTCTCCACTGAGAAAGGAGGCGCCAGGAAAGGGCAGGAAATGCTGTCTGCTCACCACCGGCTACCCGTCCTCTCAGGGCCCAGCGAAGCCCGCTGGCCGAAGGGCTGGCCGCTGAGCTTATGTCCATTACATCACCCAGGTGCAGAGCACATGAGCAACTCCTGGTATGCGACTAGCTCCCAGAGAGGAGAGAGGGGGGAGAGGGAGAGAGGGAGAGAAAGGGAGAGGGAGAGAGAGGAAAGGGAGAGAGGGAGAGAGGGAGAGAGGGAGAGAGAGGAGAGAGAGAGGGAGAGAGAGATAAGAGAGAGAGAGGAGAGGAAGAGAGAGAGAGGGAGAGAGGAGAGGGAGAGGGAGAGAGAGATTAGAGAGAAAGAGAGAGAGAGGAGAGGGAGAGGGAGAGAGGGAAAGAGGAGAGGGAGAGGGAGAGAGGAGAGGGAGAGTGGTGGACGTCTGTTGTCCTGGTCTGAGGGTGGGAGGAGAGAGACGGGGGAGGGTCAGGTGGACTCCCCCAGGAAGTGAAGGGTTGTCTTTGGTCACTTTGAGGCCTGAGAGGGGAGCTAGCTGCTCCAGGTGCGAAGCCCTTTCCTGCCACCTCACCGCCTTTCTCACCGCTTCTCTTCCAGCTGGTGGAACATTACTCTTATAAACCAGATGGTTTGCTCCGAGTCCTCACAGTTCCATGCCAAAAAATCGGCGGGCAAGGGGGTGAGTGACGGAGACCTTGGGGGTTCCATCTTGTAGATGACAATGGCAATGCCCCAATCACCAGCCGCGTTTCCGAGTCCCCTGCTACCAAGTCCAGGGGACGAGGCCTCATTTTGTCGGAGCAATTGGTTAAAATGGCAGATTGCTCCCACTTTCATATATCATTGATTTAAAAATAGCGAATACCTTTAACTTTAAAAACTAGTGCTGACGGCGGGGTGAGATGTGGAGTGGAGATGGTGAGGAGGTTGCGTGCAGACGCCATGCTCCCCGCACCGCGCTGTGCGGCCACGCTGATGGGGGGGGGGGGGGGGGGGGGCGGGTCCCGGCGCTGCGGGCGGGCGGTAACCACCCCTTCCTCCCCAGGACACGTGAATTTCGGAGGCCGCCACCAGCCGCCCGGTGCCAGCCCTGCGGTAAGTGTTTCTGGGAGCACCCGCGGGAAGCAGGCAGGGAGGCCAGGCACGGGGCTCACAGGAGCCTGGAGTCATGGTTGCCATGGCGCCTGCTGAACGCACTGCTGGTGTCCCCTAGGCCAGCCCAGGCCCCCGCCAGCCACATTACCGTTTGGGGGTTAAATTCTCTCCGTTTCCTAAAGGTAACAGAACGGCCAGGAAACCGGCAGGTTTGGGAAAGGGGACATGTACAGCTCAGCCTGAGCCGCCCATGGGCCCACGGCACCACCCGCACGGCCCCACACGGCCCCGCACGGTGGGGGAGCACCGGGGTACAGGGCGCCTCCGGGGGCGGCGGCCGGTCCGCCGGGGTCAGTCAGCGGACAGAGTGGGGGAGACGGGCCCTGCCTCGAGGCTGCTGCCCAGACCCCCGGAGGATGGCCAGTGAGGAGCCTCAGGGAGTGGGGATGCCACCCCTGGGCCAGAACCCACCTCCCTCCGTGCCAGGAGGAGGTGAGGAGGTGGCCTGTCCGTGCTTCTCACGGGTTTGCCCGGAATGTGCCGGACGCCCCCAAAGAGAGCGAGCTCCAGAGTGCTAGGAGCCGACACCCCGTTTGGCACTGACTGCGCTGGCTCACTCCCCTCGGGGCCCCATGGGGGCCTTTGGTCCCCACGTCACCGGGGAGTGTAAACATCGCCCGTGCAGCCGTGCGCCCCGCACCCCCGGTTTTCTGCCACCCTTACAAGCCCGCAGCGGGCTCCGGCAGCTGGCCGCCGGGGCCCCGGGGGTCGCTGGGTGTCAGAGAGCTCCAGGGCCAGCGCCTGAGGGTCCTTGTCTGCTGCCTTCTCGGCGCTCCTGGCCACGTGTGCCCCGTGAGGGGTCCCTCCCTCCAGGCTGGATGGCGCTGGAGCTCAGAGCCCTCGCCCGATGTTACCGTGGTCACCAGTGGCTTCGGGAAGCCCGGTGCTCGGGAATGGCTGCCCACTGACTGGTGCGCCGTGCTCGGAAGAAGGTGCTCACCCCTGCTCCCGCCACGACCTCCCACCCCGGCCGCCAGGAGGAGCAGGGGGCTGGCCGGGTGCCTCGCCCTCTGGGTGACTGGCCTGCAGCCCGCAGCGCCATGGCTCCCTGAGGCACAGGCGGTTTCGTGAACGGCCCCGATTGCATAGCCTTTTGAGGGACCGACCCCCACGCGATGCCCAGGTCCTTGGCTCGGCGCCCAGCTCCCCTCAGAGTTCCTGACGGTCAGGAGCGGGTGGCGGCACCAGCCGGAGGCTCTCGCGTGGTTTGGGAGCGAGTTAAGGCAGCGTGTCATGTACCGTCCGCTGTCTTGTTTTCTCACCCCTGACTCCCTCCTCGCTGCTACGGTTTCTAGGCTTGGACAGCCGGTGGAATCATCTCGAGGATCAAATCCTACTCCTTCCCCAAGCCCGGCCACAGGAAGGTACTCACCGTCCCCGCCGGCTGCTGTGTGTGCTACTTGCCACTCTGCGCCCATCTGCCCTCCTGCTGCTCTGCCCGCGTCTCTGCTGAGTGTGGCTTCACGGGCAGCCCGCTGGGCGTGCACTGAGCTCGCCACGCAGGTCCTGGCACATTGCTGCGAAGCCCTCGCTGTGCACGCTGCCTCTGCCAACGTGTGCCCGCAGCCACCGGCCAGCGTGACGGGTGGAGCGGGTTCTCAGCTGGAAAGTCTTTGCCGAGTGAGCCGGTCTGTCAGCTGCAGGGAGCCCCGCTGGGTGCTCTGGTGGCACACGCGCACGCAGACGGCAGGGGCCGGGCTGGCGAGCGCTGCCCAGGAGGGCCTCTCTGTGTGCGGCACAGACACCAGGCTCCTCGGCTCAGGTGGCGCGTCCCCACCGTGGAGCTGTGAGTGTGACACGGTAACGGTGAGGAGCTGTGAGTGTGACACGGTAACGGTGAGGAGCTGTGAGTGTGACACGGTAACGGTGAGGAGCTGTGAGTGTGACACGGTAACGGTGAGGAGCTGTGAGTGTGACACGGTAACGGTGAGGAGCTGTGAGTGCGACACGGTAACGGTGAGGAGCTGTGAGTGTGACACGTAACGGTGAGGAGCTGTGAGTGTGACACGGTAACGGTGAGGAGCTGTGAGTGTGACACGGTAACGGTGAGGAGCTGTGAGTGTGACACGGTAACGGTGAGGAGCTGTGAGTGCGACACGGTAACGGTGAGGAGCTGTGAGTGCGACACGGTAACGGTGAGGAGCTGTGAGTGCGACACGGTAACGGTGAGGAGCTGTGAGTGACACGGTAACGGTGAGGAGCTGTGAGTGCGACACGGTAACGGTGAGGAGCTGTGAGTGCGACACGGTAACGGTGAGGAGCTGTGAGTGCGACACGGTAACGGTGAGGAGCTGTGAGTGCGACACGGTAACGGTGAGGGGCTGTGAGTGCGACACGGGAACGGTGAGGAGCTGTGAGTGCGACACGGTAACGGTGAGGAGCTGTGAGTGCGTGACACGGTAACGGTGAGGAGCTGTGAGTGCGACACGGTAACGGTGATGAGCTGTGAAAGTGTGACACGGTAACGGTGAGGAGCTGTGAGTGTGACACGGTAACGGTGAGGGAGCTGTGAGTGTGACACGGTAACGGTGAGGAGCTGTGAGTGTGACACGGTACGTGAAGAGCTGTGGAGTGTGACACGGTAAACGTGGGAAAGCTTTGAGTGTGACAAGGACGTGAGGAGCTTTGAGTGTGACACGGTAACGGTGAGGACTGTGAGTGTGACACGGTAACGGTGAGGAGCTGTGAGTTGACACGGTAAGCGGTGAGGAGCTGTGAGTGTGACACGTAACGTGAGGAGCTGTGAGTGTGACACGGTAACGGTGAGGAGCTGTGAGTGTGACACGGTAACGGTGAGGAGCTGTGAGTGTGACACGGTAACGGTGAGGAGCTGTGAGTGTGACACGGTAACGGTGAGGAGCTGTGAGTGTGACACGGTAATGGTGAGGAGCTGTATGACATGGTAATGGTGAGGAGCTGTATGACACGGTAATGGTGAGGAGCTGTGAGTATGACATGGTAACAGTGAGGAGCTATATGACACGGTAACGGTGAGGAGCTATATGACACGGTAACGGTGAGGAGCTGTGAGTATGACACGGTAACCGTGAGGAGCTATATGACACGGTAACGGTGAGGAGCTGTGAGTATGACACGGTAACGGTGAGGAGCTGTATTACACGGTAACGGTGAGGAACTGTGTGTATGACACGGTAACGGTGAGGAGCTATATGACATGGTAACGGTGAGGAGCTGTGTGTATGACACGGTAACCGTGAGGAGCTATATGACACGGTAACGGTGAGGAGCTGTGAGTATGACACGGTAACGGTGAGGAGCTGTGAGTATGACACGGTAACGGTGAGGAGCTGTGAGTATGACACGGTAACGGTGAGGAGCTGTGAGTGTGACACGGTAACCGTGAGGAGCTATATGACACGGTAACGGTGAGGAGCTGTGTGTATGACACAGATAACGGTGAGGGGATAATGATGAGGAGGATGACAATGAGGAGACACTGAAGGGCTAGGAACACCAGTTTTGTCTGAGGCAGTAAGATTGCCATATATTTTTATATTTTTATATTTTGCTATATGATTGAATAATGAGGGAAATAAAAAGTTCTTTTTTAATGACTTTTATTTATAATGAATCACCTCCCTCAAAACCCATATATCATGTGTATGGATTTCTTTTTTCCCTTTTCCTATTTTTACCATTGGTGGTGTAAAAGTGATTCTTTTGCTAATAATTCTTTCCATTTAGTTGGTATGTTTCCAAACATTTCAGCATACCCTTGGGCACCGACTCATGAAGCAGGTTGCCTAACGTGCTAAGGGAAACAGGTAAAAAGCACAAATGCCCTGAGGCTACAGCTGGTGAGTCTCCCACGTGGCAGGCGTGCTCAGTGCCTCCTCGGCTGGCTGACCGCGGGAGGCAGGCCCTGCAGCGGGGGGAGGTGGTGTTGAGGGGAAGTGACGTGACACACCTGAGCAGAATAACTGTGCTGGCATGTCCCGGGCAGTGCAGGTCAGCGTGGAAATGCCAGCTCTGATGGCATCGCCCTCGGGGTGCCAGGGAGGGCCCGTGCCAGGAGCTGGGACAGGCCTCAGGAGCACACTCTCTCTCAGTTCCCTTTACCCCGCGATCAGGGGTCCGCTTCCAGGTCAGGACCAGCAGTGACTGAGCTCTGGCCTCAGAGAGGTTGGCGTTCTGCGACCCCAGGCTGTTCTCCACAGCTGTGCCTGCCGGCCCGCCCGGCCCTGGGAGAGGCTCCCCTCGGTGCAAGGATGGTGCCCGTCAGCCGAGGTGACGCCAGTGTGTTCTGACTTAGGGTGCCTTTCAGTGGTGAATCATCCTTTCCACGTTATGATGATAAATTCCGGTCTAATCAGTGGCTTCCCGCCATGGGCTTCATCAGATGCAGCTTGGACCGATGGCTCGGGCAGGACATGCCTCGTGCCCAGCGTCCAGTCCACAGACCCGGAAGCCCTGCTGCCCAAGGCCCCTCCACTCACAGGGTCTCCCGGCAGCCCTGCAGGAGCCCCTGGCCAGCTGGCCCCCTCCAGCTCCCACCTCATTCATTCAGCACTCCCTTCATAATGGCCCAGCCTGGAGTCCGGAGCCCGGAGCCTGGAGCCCGGAGCCCGGAGCCCAGAGGGGGCACGCTCCCTGCCGCCCTGCAAACCACACTCCATGCTCACCCCATCCCGTGTTTCCAGGCGTATCTGCCTGAGTTTAGCTGAGGTGAGTGACCATGCGAAGATTTATGTGTCAGACACACCCTCACACACACACGTACCTCCATCATCACGCATGCACATGCATAGTGTCTGCACACATGTATATGCATATGTACCCCCACACATGCGATCTAACCCAGGCCGTGCCTTACACAGTTGCAGGGGCTGGACCAGCAGGCCGCCGGGCAGGACGGTTAGCACAATACACTGTCACTGCGGTCAGGGGTCACCACGGCCAGGAGTCAGTCATGTTCTCACCCACCTTTCCTCTCTAGGGAGTCTCAGCTCTCTTATCAGGCCCCTGGACTGGTTGATCCAGGCCACCCAGGATGATCTCTCCCGTTTAATAAGCTAATTAGGGGTGTTATTTACATCTGCAAAACGGCTCCCCGGAGACTCAGCCAGGCTGACAACCAGAAAACAGACCACAGCAGCCATCGCGAGGGGACCAGCCCCACACGGCGTGGTCCCCGCGGAAGCAGCTCTGCTCACTCGCACCGACGAAAGAAAAATCCAGAAAATACGTTCTAATAGATCTTTAGACTAAGGAGAACATGTCTAAAGAGAATTGAAGAAAATATTAGTAAGGCTACCTAAAAATAAAGAACCATGGATAAGAATCATAACACCATCAAAATGACGAGACATACAAGATTACTGTCTTAATATATAAGAAAGTCCGTGAGTCACTACAAGCTTTAACTATCTAACCGGAGATTGGCAGAGAATGTCAGCAGGTTGATTTTAGTAAAGCAAATGTAAGTAGCCCTTAAACGCAGACAAAGATGTTGCATTTTGTAATGAGACACAACTTAGACCTGTAGCACTCCGTGTCCACCGTGAAACGGACCAGATAAACACTCGCAGTGACAGGATGGGGGCAGAGAGTGACAAATAAGCACGCTCACACTTCGTTGAAGTGTGAAATGATACAATCTCTCAGGAAGGCATTTTCTCAACACCCATCAGAGTTAAAAGCAAGATTTCATTTCTAAATATTTATACACATGTTCTTGCATTTATATGAAGATGTTGATTGCAACATTACATAATTGCCAATCTGGAAATAACTTAAAAGTCTATCAATGGAAAATACATAAAATCATTTACAATAATGTGCGTACTGTGAGATCGAAAGTTGTTTCCAAAATCTAATGTTAATTGCAAACAGCAATATCATACACATATGTTTGTGCTGATATGGCATAAAATATTCTGGAAGAATACAGAAAATAACTGGTTTGGGAGTAGCAAACGGTGCCAAGGAGACCCACTTTTCGTTGTACACCCTCTTGTGCATTTCTTTTTTTTTTTTTAATATATTTTATTGATTTTGTACAGAGAGGAAGGGAGAGAGATAGAGAGCCAGAAACATCAATGAGAGAGAGTCATTGATCAGCTGCCTCCTGCACACCCCCCACTGGGGATGTGCCCATAACCAAGGTACATGCCCTTGACCGGAATTGAACCCTGGTCCCTTCAGTCCCCAAGCCGACGCTCTATCCATTGAGCCAATCCGGTTTTGGCGCATTTCTTTATTTAAAATACATTTTTATTGATTTGAGACAGGAAGGGAGAGGGAGAGGGAGAAAGAAACATCAATGATGAGAGAAAATCATGGATCGGCTGCCTCCTGCACACCCCACTGGAGATGGAGCCCAAAACTCAGGCATGTGCCCTTGAATAGAATTGGACCCAGGAACCTTCAGTCTGCAGGCTGGCACTCTATCCACTGAGCCAAATCGGCTGGGGCCTGTTGTGCATTTCTAAACTTTTGCACCTGTTAAAGTTACTTCATCAATTTTTAAAAGAATTAAATATTGGTAATAATTTATCTGATTAATACTGTGAAACTACTTTTTTTGGCCAAAAAGAGGGCTTATTTAAATTAATACAAGCTTGAAGTGTGCATTGAATTTTCATAGATGCCAAAAATATCGATAGTTAATTAATAAAAGAATTGTAAATTAAACATTTCAATTGCTCATAATAAATATTTTAGGAGAACTAATACTTACATTTTTATAAATAGAAGGGGATTTTCCATTATTTTCCATTATTTAATCAGTTATGAGAAAAGACTACAGGAAATTATTTCAAATATTTCAGTTGTTAGCTGAGATGTAAATAACTTTCTTGAATTTGTTAATCTGATCAATATAAATAGTTTTTAATAATTCAAGCACAAAAAAAGGGTGGATGTTAAAGCTTGAATTAAATCTAGCATGTTAGTTAATGAAAAGTATTTTGATTTGAAGATGATTATTAATCAAATAAATCTTAAAGTTTATAATAAAAACTTAAGGGCAGATCTAGTTAAAAAATGTAGATATTAGTAACATTTCGATATTTTAAAGTATAGCAGGATATAGCTACAGAGCACAGGTGTGACTGCCCTGTGCCGCCATGGGGGGCCTGGCACCTGGGCGTTGGCGCCAGAGGCTCAGGCCCCATCCTGCCCTCAGGACCGGGCTGAGTGCCGCCTCCCAGAACCAAAGACGGTTTCAGCTCCACAGCCCAGAGGCGCACACTCTGCGCCGTGGGAGAGTGTCCAGAATCTCCGATACAGTCCGCTTTCCATGTTTTATTCCAGCATGTACCGTAGAGTGATGGTTGGAATGTTTAAGACGTTTAAATACAGTCTGCAAGGGTGCCACTGAGGGAGGAGGAGAGAAAGCAACTGTCAAGTCCTGCTGGTTGGAGGCGGCAAGGCAGGGCCAGGCTGAGAAAGGTGTTCTATGTCCTTATACGGGGCAACGCCTTTGCTTCTAAGGTGAGTGCTCCCAGGTCAGGAAGCAGCCTCGCCTGGCAGCTCCACAGAGCAATTCCTGTTCCCCCTTTGTTTATTCCGAGTCCCCGGGGACTCGTAAACACAGGCACACCTGACAATGTGTCAAACGTATTATCTACTTGCAGTTAATCCTGCAAAAAAAGAAAAGAAAAAAGAAAGAAAAAAAGAGAGAGAGAGAGATCAGGGATTGTGATTTGTAGACTAGTTTTTATTTTGTAACTGTGGAGTGGTCTGTTTTTACCAGAACTTATAAAACTGGAAGTTCACATTTCTCCTGCAGAAAGCTAGGAAAGCTAGTGCCATCTGGTGGTGCCCTCCCGGTTTGACGTCTGTTTGAATACCAGCAAAAATAGGAAAAAGGCAATTGTCAACTTTCACTTACACTTTGACTCTAAGCAGAAAAGGTAAAGCTATTGATCAGGGCGAATAAATCGAGTGCAAAGTCCACCCAGTAACGACCAATGGCATAGTGACCAACATGCTCTTCATTACATTTTAGATACTAATCAACACATAATTCACCATTGTGCCTGAGAGCTCGTTCTTTTTCAGAAAAAATAATATATATATTTTAATTGATTTTAGAGAGACGAAGGGAGGGGGGAGATAGAAACATTGATAAGAGGGAATCATTGATCGGTTGCCTCCTACTAGGGACTGAACCCACAATCGGCATGTGCCTTGACCGGAATCGAACCTTGGCCTCCTGGGTTACAGGCCGACGCTCAGCCACTGCCAGGCCGCAGCGCATTCTTCACAAAGTCCTCCTCCTTCTTTGCCCTGAATATCCACTCCAGCGGGTGTGCTGTTGGCTGTTCTGTAAAGGGCTTCTCAGCCAGTGCTTAGGGAATGTGAAACCTGCTCTGTCTTCGTTTCACCACCAAGTCACCGCTGCCCTTTAGCTGAAGCAGCGGGAGACCTCCTGTTTCTCTCAAAGAAGGTCCTCCCAGGCGGGCCGCCTCTGTCCCAGGCAGGCAACAGGGCGTGGCTCAGGGCGGAGCTGCGGGTTACTCCTCAGGCGGGGCTGCAGGCTGTGGCCCTGTGGGGTCTGTGCAGGCGTGGTGAAGTGTCGCCCTGAGCCACCTGGGGGGGGCGGGCGCAGAACCTGGGGCCCCACCTTCCAGAGGGGCCCTCGGCCCTGTTCCTGCCCCTGGTTCAGACGGGGGGGGGGGGGGGGGATGGACAACAGCCCCACCCCAGGGGTGTTTAAGGGCTTTAATTTGGCTGGTCCATCGCTACCCATTCTGACTTAGTCCTAACCCCTGGCTTACCTCTCAGTATTTTTTTTTTAATATTTTATTGATTTTTTTCACAGAGAGAAAGGGAGAAGGATAGAGAGCTAGAAATATCGATGAGAGAGAGACATCGACCAGCTGCCTCCTACACACCCCTCACCGGGGATGTGCCCGCAACCAATGTATTATACATGCCCTTGACCGGAATCAAACCTGGGACCTTTCAGTCCACAGACCGACGCTCTACCACTGAGCCAAACCGGTTTCGGCACCTCCCAGTATTTTGTCCCGTGTTTTCTACACCCCTTTAAAGCTCAGCATGGGAGTCGTATGCCAGGTCCTTACAGCTGGCTGCATCGGAGCCGCTTGCTCGAAGCCTCCTGCCGGGCACTGCAGCCGGGAGACGGTCTTGCGTGGCAGGGGCAGGGGAGGAGGCGAAGAGAGGGCTGCGTCTCGAAGTTTTGTCTCTGATCTTGTAAGTTCCCTACCTGCGGGACAACCAGAGGAGTTGAAACGGTAGAGTGTGAACCAAAGAGGCTGTCTTAAAGTGTGCGAGCTATCCCTGCCGTGGAGTTTGATCTCAGGAGGGAGCTGAGCAGGGGGGTGGCGACCTTGGGAGGTACTGGTTTCTCCTGGGACAGTCCTCCGAGGCGGGCAGGCCCCGTCACAGACGAGAGGAGCCACAGCACGCCCGCAGTACTGCCATCATGGAGGCGCTCCGCGGAGTCAGCTGCCATTGGAATTAGCCACCAGAACCTCAATTGTAGATCACTTGAGTTTACACGTCACATCTCCAGCTTCCTGCATCCAGCAGGTGTTGGTCTGACATGTTTCTACTGAGCACCAGCAGAGGGCGTGCCAGTGCTCTCTCTCCGGCTGTGAAGGAGTCCGCTGGACTGTCATAGCCACCCTGCAAGCAGCTGGGCAGTGGGACTGGGCAGCGGGGCTGAGAAAATGGCCCACGACTTCCTGGTGACATGGAGCAGGTCCTTTAGCGGGTCAGCTGGACCTTTGCCCAGCAAGCAGTGCACTGTGGCCGGTGGCGTGAAGAAGGAAGTCACGGCATGGGGAGGAGTGGCCGTGGCCGTGGCCGTGGCCGTGGCAGTGGTGGATGCCGTGGCAGTGGCCGCAGTGGCGGTGGCGCACCGGCCTCCTGAGGGCTCTCTGGTCCTGGGCAGCAGTAGCCAAGTGATGAAGCCTAATGTCTGCTTCTTCCAGTTTCTCTGAAATCTGGCAGCACCTCATTGCTTTGTGGCCAGGGCTTGGGCACTGATAAGGTCAAGGGAATGTACAATTTCTACTCAACTCACAGGAAAGAAAAAACAGGTTTTCCATGAGTCAAATGCAGTAGCAATACCCGGGTTAAGTTGTGCTGAGGGTGCTGTGCAGGGCCTGAGCCAGAGACTTCCAAAGGGGAAGGTCACAGGAAGAGCAGGATCAGACTTCCCCGTTTCACGTACACACTTACTACATGGAAGACAGAACGGGGAGGGCGCCGTTAACCCAGCACAAGGCTGCCTGCGGCTGCTGCCTGCGGGCTCTGGGTGCGAGAAGGATGGCTTTCCTGAGGCCTCGAGGTAGCTGATGGTCGCTGACTGTCCTTGGCCTCCCTCTGCTCACCCCGATGCCGCGTGGTCTCCACAGAAGCTCAGCAGAGGCGAGCCTCCCCCCGCACCCCCTCCCCCCCGTGGGCTTTGGAGGGAGGGAGTGGGGCGGTGGGGGGTGTCCACGCCTGCTTCTAAACGGCTTCCGCACGCGAGGGGCGCGGAGTTAGCCCGGAGGATGAGCCCCGGATGGTGAGAACCCGCAGGCTCCGGAAGGTGCAGGGGGGGAGGGCTGTGAGCGGCAGGTGCTCTGCCCGCAGGTGTGTCCTCCCGCAGCCGCGGGGATGGGATCCGGCGGATCCGCCCTCCGGGGATGGAGCAGGAGCCCGGAGAGTGAGACAAGCCGCTTTGTGCCCTGCTTCTTCCTCTCTGCCCCGTGCTCCCGCGAAGCTCGGGTGGCTGTTTGCACGTGAAGCCGCTCCCGGCAGAGGAGCAGCGCAGAGGTAACCTGTTCTTTGTGCTTCAGGCCTCGCAGGGGACCCGGCCGGAGAGCACCGCGACCTTTAACCCCTACGAGCCGGAGGGAGCACCCTGGGCCTCTGACAGAGGTGAGAGCTGCCCGCTCAGCCCGGGCGTTTCCGCTGGGGAACACAGCCTCCCTCCGGGCTGCTCAGGCCTCCCGCCTCCTCATGCCAACTCTGCCCGAGGGCGCGTCCAGGCGGGTGCCGCGCCCATTGTGCCTGGAGGAGGGGCCAGCGCAGGGGGAAGTGCACCCTGGCAGACGCCTGGGCCGTGGGGGGCCTGGGGAGGACGGTGCTGGCGGTGTGAGGCCGCACCGGAGGCCGCGCAGGGGGCGGAGCTCCGTGGGCTCGGTGTCCCCCGGCCTGGTTATCGGAATGGGCCTCGGCACGGCCTTCTAGGCCTGAGGTGACCCCAGGACACTTCTTGTTGGTGAGCTCGGTCTGTTCGTCACCACAAAAGCCACCCAAAGCTTAGCTTCAAACACAGCAGTCATGACTGGCCTCTCCCTGTGCCCCCTGGTGCGGGCCAGGCGTGTGCCAACCTCTGCAATCACACCGGCAGCCGGTGCAGGCCTGGCGAGGCCCAGTCGCCATCTCCACTAGCCGTGGGCCCCAGCCTGGCCTCCCACGCCCTCGGGCTGTCTCCCAGCCCGGGCGGCGTCAGGGCAGTGGCACACCCTGCATGGCTTCAGGAGCCTCAGAGCCACATTGCAGGCAAATGAGCCGCTTGTAACCTCCCCCGAGTCCGTCTCCAGCATCACTCCCGAGAGGAGCTGTGGGGACACGGTCACAGCAGCCACCGAGGCGGGGCAGCCTGCACCGCCCAACGGGAGGGGGTCACACTTTCAGAAATACAGTCACCACCCCACCAGGAGGGCCCATCCGTACTGGCCTCTGGTACGCACGCCCTGTCCAGCGAGCAGTCACCAGGAATGGGTCACGGACAGCGGGCCTCGGGGCCTGTTGCTGCCAGCGGGCCGGGAAAGGCCGCCTGGCGCTCCCAGCCCCGTCACCGCCCAGAGTGGCCAAGGGCAGCTGTGGCCACGGAGGTCGGTGGGTGGATGGCGGACGTCACCGGGCCCCGGCCTGTGCTCCCCGCTCTGTGCAGAGCCCCAGAGAGAAGCGCTGCCCATGGACACGGGGGTGTACGAGAGCCCCTACGCGGACCCCGAGGAGATCCGGCCCAAGGAGGTCTACCTGGACCGGGCGCTGCTGACGCTGGAGGACAACGAGCTGGGCTCCGGCAACTTCGGCACCGTGAAGAAGGGCTACTACCAGATGAAAAAGTGAGTCCGGGCTGCGGCCTCGCCGCTCCGCCTGTGCGGCCTGCGTGTCCACTTAACCCCCGCAGGAGGGCAGCGCACCAGACAGGATGATTTTTGTCCGTTTCTGGTGCAGTTACCATAGAAGCATCCACTGTGTATATTCAGTATGTAGACAGTCTATGATAGTAAAAGCCTAATGTGCTGATTACACGGATGTCCTTCCGGACGAAGCCGGGGCTGTGAGGGAAGGAAGTCTACCCTTGCATGAATTTCGTGCACCGGCCTCTATGACTATGTATGATAGCTTGGAGGTTACACGGGTGTCTTGTAGAGAATTAGAAAATAGTTACAAGTGAATCATAAAAATATAAAAATGTCATATTTGTATCAGCCAAATATCACTTTTGTGAACTAACCATAGTGTGTGTGAGAGATCTTTATATGCACACACATACACATGCTACTTAATTAAAATGCAATCATTCATTTTAATTAATGTCAACTTTTCTTCAATTTTTTCAAATTGTGTCTCATTTTTCTTATGCAAAAAAATTTCTAATTTCAAATATCATTAGCATAATTATTTATTTGCTTTATCCCATAATTTCAAATAATACCTATTATGCAATCATTAGAATTGAATTAGTATGTTACTGATATGAATAAAGCTGGTTTTGTTGTTCAATGCTATTTTAAATGTAAGGAATTTGTGTAAATGTTTTTGAGTAGGTAAGTAACATGATTCAAGGGTCAAGAATTTAGATAAAAGTCTTGCTTTCGATTGCTCACCTTCCATGCATATATAGTAGTATATGTGTGTTTTAAATATATAAATATATGAATAATATGCTTATTTTTAAATATATGTATGCATACCACAGTCATTTTGCAAAATGGGCTTAAATTATCCTGTACTAAAGTATGCATTTTCATAACTAGTTTGTGCTAGTAAACTTCTGACTTAACTATATGCAAATTAGCGACCTGATTGAGATGCACAGCCCTGCGTCCTCTGCTCGCAGGCTCCGCACAGCTACTCTGTGTGTGTGTGTCTGGCTCAGCTCTCCGCCGGGTGCATCTGAAGGCATTTGGTGCTTTCGATGTTAACATGTATGGTGTGATTTTTAGAGTTTTATGTGCTTACCCTGGTGTTGGATGAATAGGGAAGCGTAGCTGGTTTTGCCTGTTAATGAGACCCAACAGCTGGCCAACTTCACCTGTTATTTCTAATTATTTCTGGTAATTTATCTTTGCAGCCTTCGATCCTCGCTGGGTGGGTAGCAGCATTGCATTAAGAAAGCTCCCCCTTTTCTTACCTCTTTGAGGGCCATGTTTTTAATCATGAATGTGTATTACATTTTATTGCATATTTTTTCCATGGCTGGGATAAACAGCTTTTCTCCTTTATTGTGTAATGTGGCGCATTATACACTGATTGGAGAATGTGTTTATTGATGAGAGAGAGAGAGAAAGAGAGAGAGAGAATAGAGAAACATCCATCAGTTGCCTCTCATATGCACCTGACCAGGGATGGAACCCAGAACCTTTTTGGTGCACAGATGACACTTCCACCACCTGCTACACTAACTGATTTTTCAAACATTAAACCCATTTTGCATTCCTAGAATAAACTCTTCTTGTATTATACATGAATTTTATATTCTTTTTTTTATAATTTACTCAAATTTTTATTATTTCTCATAGAACTTTTGCATCCTATGTTCAGGAGGGTCATCAGGAAACTATATTCTTGCATTTCTTTGACTGGGTTGGCATCAGGGCAATGCTGCCTTGGGGAACGGGCATTTCCTTCCTTCTCTGACCTGGAAGAGGCTGTGGGTGGTATTTTTCCCTTAAACCCTGGGGAGAATTGAGAGCTTTCTGCATGTTAATTTTGACCCCTACCTCACACAAACACAAAACCAGTCTGGATGGCTGGTTGATGAAATGTGAAGGTCAAACAATAACTTGTCTAGTGACAGCACAGCACAGACAGTGCTTCCGTGATGGGGAGGGGGAGGGGTTCCGGGCCTTGCTGTGCCCGTCTGTGTGGGAGCTGAGCTCTTCCCTGCACTGCCTGCGCCCATGTAGCGCGGGTCAGGCTACCCTGCTGCTCTCTCACTCACCTGCTCTGTCCCTCAGCTCTTGCTTTATCTCCCGCTGTGGATTCAACAAGAGGCCACACGCCCTGCACTGTGGGGACCGAACACAGAGAGGCAGTGTTCAGATCATTCCTGGTTAAGTCCCATTCATTGACGTAAACCCCGCTGTGCAAGGTGTTCTCCAGAGTTCCAAATGATCTGTGTGATGTTGTTATTAAAAAATAAAAATAATAATTCATGTTTTGCAATGAGGCTTGCTCAAAATTCACAAAGCAGCTAAAAAGTTTTGTAAGCTGAACTTTAAATATATATTTTATTGATTTTGTACAGAGAGGAAGGGAGAGAGATAGAGAGTTAGAAACATCGATGAGAGGGAGTCATCGATCAGCTGCCTCTTGCACACCCCCTACTGGGGATATGCCCTCAACCAAGGTACATGCCCTTGACTGGAATCGAACCCGGGACCTTCCAGTCCCCAAGCCGACGCTCTATCCACTGAGCCGAACCGGTCCCTGCTGTAAGCTGAACTTTAACAGCACATGCTCCTTATGTCTGCACTCTGCGTCGGAGGACTGTGTGTTCCGCTGCGTTACACACCGTGGAGACGGCAAACCCCAGGACGTTACAGGAGCCCCTCTGCCGTGTCTGTCAGGTCCAGTGGAAGTGACCGGCTGCTCGTGGTCCTGGGCTTGCTGCTGGGCTGGACACTCGGCAGCACCCGCCACCCATTGTTTTTTTTGTTTGTTTGTTTGTTTGCTTTTTTAAAATATATTTTTATTGATTTTTCACAGAGAGGAAGAGAGAAGGATAGAGAGTTAGAAACATCGATGAGAGAAAATCATCGATCAGCTGCCTCTTGCACACCCCCTGTTGGGGACATGCCCGCAACCAAGGTACATGCCCTTGACCGGAATCGAACCTGGGACCTTTAAGTCCGCAGGCCGCCGCTCCATCCATTTCGGCCAACCCATTGTTTTTAACTAAAGAATCCTTCATCTGAGAAGTGACAGAACATTGATGGAAAACTAGTCCCTAAGCCTCTTAGGATGCATGTCCCTTGGGTGCTGTCATGGGTATAACCCAGTTCTAACGGACATTTGTCTCCAGCGGCCTGCTGACCGGTCTGAGTGTTCTGGCTTCTTTGCAGAGTTGTGAAGACGGTGGCTGTGAAAATCCTGAAAAACGAGGCCAACGACCCGGCTCTGAAAGACGAGCTGCTGGCAGAGGCCAACGTCATGCAGCAGCTGGACAACCCGTACATTGTGCGCATGATCGGCATCTGCGAGGCCGAGTCCTGGATGCTGGTCATGGAGATGGCGGAGCTGGGCCCGCTCAACAAGTACCTGCAGCAGAACAGGTACTGCCGCCGGCACCCGCTGCGGGGCCGAGCCCCGGGCCCCGGAGGCCTCTCCCTCCATCGCCACGCGCCTTGCCAGGGGAGAGAGCTCTTGTCTTTGGATCAGCTGTTTCTTAGCTCCTTTTGGGCAAAAACAAAAACAAACAAACAAAAACCTCTAGCTTGCCAGTTTGTATTTCATTCTCTTTGCCCGCTCTGTGCTGGCCCAGGGGCAGATAGAGTCAGCCTTAGAATGTCCTGGCAGTCAGCGTCACCTCCGAGGAAAGACCTGCTTGTTACAAGAACATGTAATAAGCTTTCTGTGGGAGAACGCAGCATCGTCCTGGCTGGCTGGCCTCTGCGTGCCCGCGGTGACCACTGCTGCACCTGCCGCCTGGTGCTGAGGCGGAGTAACTCCTAGCCGAGCCACTGGCTGCTTAACCACTCGCCACCCCGCGCTTATCCGAGGCTTTAATCGCCTAGAGGGGAGGCACTGCTCCCGCTGCGTGGGGGGAAACTGGACTCAGAGAGGGTTTTGTTTTCTGTCCAGTAGTGAAGCCCAGTTCTTCTTTGGCCCGGAATGGCCAAGCCTTGAAAGTCGCACCACTGATGGTGCTCACTCTTGAACAGCTGTAGGTTAGCAAGGTTCTGTCACAGGGGCTGCTCCTGCATGCATCCCGTCGCCGTCACTAATGCACACTTGCCTTGCAGACACGTCAAGGACAAGAACATCATCGAGCTGGTCCACCAGGTGTCCATGGGGATGAAGTACCTGGAGGAGTGCAACTTCGTGCACAGAGACCTGGCGGCGAGGAACGTCCTGCTGGTGACGCAGCACTACGCCAAGATCAGCGACTTCGGGCTGTCCAAGGCCCTCCGCGCCGATGAGAACTACTACAAGGTGGGCGGCGCGGTGGGCGGCAGCAGGCGGTGGAATTTTCCTTTGTGTTATGAGGGGATTTCAGGGAGCAGGGCCCCTGTTTAAAATAACTATGCAAACTGTTCTTCTGGAGCTTTGGTTCTATTGTTAAAATGGAAACACTAATATATCACAACCTGAGATTTACTCGGAACAGTATCTTCCAAACCATGTTCCTTGGACAATAGGGAACCCACCATTAAGGGTCAGAAAGAGAACTTAAGAACACAGCCCCATTTATAGTCCCAGCAAAGTACAGAGAGCACACGGATAAATCAGCCCGGGAGGCGGAGCCTGTGCTCCATGTCAGAACGGCTGCTGCCCAAGACAAGGAAGCAGGCATGTCCGGAGGTGAGGAGGGAGGGCACGCCCGGGCACTGCTGCTGGGAAGGGGCACGGCCACTGTGGGAAGTCGGATGACGGCTCCTCAAAAATTTAAGACTAGCGTGACCTCTGACCCAGCAGCCCCACGTTCACATATTCTCCTGAAGGAGATAAAACCGCTGTGCGAGGGCGGGCTGTGCCTCTCATGTTAGCGCAGCATCGTTCACAATGGCCACGATTTGGAAACAACCCAAATGCCTGCCAGTGGATAAACGGGTAGAGAAAATGTACACACACTCACACACACACACACACACACACACACACACACACGTTTCAACTGTTAAAAAGAGATGCTACCGTTTGCAAGAACATAGTTGAAGAGTGAGAGCATCATACAGAGTGACATCAGTCAGACAAAACAAAACAAATACTCCATCATCTTACCTGTGAAACCCAAAGAAGCTGAGCCCTGGGAACAGAGAGCAGGTCCTGGGCAGGGAATGGATGGAGGTGGTCAGATGCACAAACGTCCAGCTGTGAGACCAGTGAGCTCGGGCATCTCGTCAGCACGGCGGTGCTGAGAGAGGAGACAGTAAAGTTCTCACCACAGTAACAGCGACAAAGCGGAATCACGTCAGGTGAAGGCCACGCAGCTAACTGCTGTTGTCAACAGCTCACAAAGTACATGTGTATCCAACCATCCTCTTGCACACAAACCAGAAGCCGAGTTAGAACCCGTAAAAAGAGACTAAACGCTCCGAGAAGATGGTGACATGGAGAATATCTCGTAAGCAAACAAAGCAAAATGGGCTAACAGAATAAAAAGCTGAAGGATTGGAAAGAAGCGACGGGGGTGGAAGCAAACGAGCGTGGCCCTGGGGGGCTGAGGCCGTGCACAGCCCCCGCGCCCTTCGCCTGCAGCTCCCCAGACGCGGCACACAGGCTCCCGTGCAGTCTCCGCGGACAGATGTCTTTACAGACGGAAGGTTTGGGCCACCATACGTCACACAAGTCCATTGGCGCCATTTTTCCAACAGCATTTTGCTCACTTTATGTCTGTGTCACATTTTGGTAATTCCTGAGATATTTCAAACCTTTTGGTTACTGTTAGTTTTGTTGTGCTGGTCTTCTCTCGGTTATCTTGGATGTTGTTATAAACGCTTCGGAGCAACACCAACTGCTCCCATAAGACGGCAAAGCTGGTGAATGCCGGTGTGCTCTGATTCTCCGCAACCAGCCTCCCCCCCCCCCCTTCTCCTCTCCCACCTTCCTCTCCCTGACACACCACAACATGGGATTAGACCAACCACTAACCCCACAGCGGCCTCTATGGCTGCCGCGGACAGCGGCTCCTGGATGGGCCTGGGCAGAGAAAGGGAAGCCTCTCCCGTCACTGGAGCATCCGTGATTCCTGGGAGCGGCCACAGGCAGCACCGAGGAGGCTGGGAGACGCGGGCGGTGACTGCAGCGGCTTCTGGAAGGGGCGCCTTCGGACATGAGGGGAGGGAGGGGGTGGTGGGGGGGGGGGCCGGGAGTCCAGCCCCAGGGGAGTGGCGGGGAGCCCTGCGATCCTGATGGAATCTAAGGGTGGGGAGTGCAGCCCATGGATGAGCAAAGGAAGTGGGTGCTTGAGAGGAGCCGACTCCTGGCGAGGAGGCCGCGGGGCCTGTGCAATGATGGCGAAGGCTTTAAAGTCTCCGGTGAACTCGGCTGGGGACGCGGCCACAGGGTAGAGGCCCTCCAAGTCTGAGGGTGCTGTGGGCACAACGCCGTCACTCAGTAGCCAGCGCTGCAGAGAAACCGGCGTGCGTGCGAGGAAGACATCGATGCAGCCAACTTCACTGTTGTCTTATTTTAACAACCTCTTCCTCCCCCCCTGCCCCCCCAACCACCATCCTGATCAGCCCGGAGCCATCAGCATTGAGACAAGACGATTTGGACTCGTTGAAGGCCAGGCGATGGCCAGAACGTCTTAGATGTGAAGTGTTTTAATTAGGGCCGTACCCTGCTCTCTTAGACTTGATGCATCTGCACACGGAGTGGACTGCAGAGTAGTGTGGACATGCATGCGCTTGGAAACCAGAAGGTTCCTGACTGCCGCTGCGGTGGTGTCCGGAGTGGAAATCACAGACCCTCCCAGGCCGCCTCACACACTGCAGCTCTGGCCAGTGAGGCAGGGTGTGTGATGACTGGCCTCTCGGCGGAGCTGGTGAAGCTAGTTGCAGGAGATTTATGTGAAGCACACAATTAACTCTTCTGAAATTGACTTTATTTGCATGTACTGACATAGACACATATCTAAGACACAGGGTTAGTAGAAAAATTAAAAAGTAAAGTGCAAAAAGGGTGTGCCTCTAACTTTATCACCCCCAGAAGCATATGTTCCCTGCTTACACTGTATCTGTATTTTTCTGGAAAGATCCAAGAAAAGCTCTCCAAGGTGGTTGTCTCTGTAGAAGGAGGTGGTGGTGAGCACAACTTTTGAAAATCTAAATCTAAAGACAAAGCAGAACATGGAGGAGACAGAGGTGCGATCAGTGTGGCTGATCACTGAGCTGCTGGGCACCTGTGGTCTCAGATCCATCCCCCACAATGCCCCTCCCGCCCCGCCCCCTCTGCAGATTGAAGTGACACCCCAGGGGCAGCAGGCCTCACAGCTCCTGAGCCCCTGAGCAAAGGCCTCCGGGAGGCACAGTTTGGGTCTCACTTCCTCCTTTAGAATGAGAGCCTTTGGCATGATGCTGTAAGCAACGGTGCCAGTCAGGGAGTGCGAGCTCAGAGCCGCAGACGGTGCACTGAGAGCCGCAGGCTCCTGGCGCGGGACAGGACCTGTGCTCAGCGGGACTCGCCCTGTGACCGGCCACTGGCTGTGAGGGCTGGAGGACGAGGTGAGAGGAAATGACTAAGAGATGCACCAAAGTCGATCTCAATCATTTAAAACTGTACTTGAGAGTGAAAAGTTTAAGATTTTAGGTTTTAATCGTATGTTTAAGGTTCATTCCAATTACATGCACACATGCACGTATGCATATACCTTCACACAGGACACATGCATGCGTGTACATACACATGGTGTAGTGAGTCATGATTTCATTCTTTTTTTAAATTGTGGTAAAATACCCAGAACATAAGTTTTACCATCTTACTATTTTCAGGATTACAATTCAGTGATGTTAAGAACGCTCACTTTGTTTACAACTGATTTCTAGAATCCTTTTCATCTGACCAGCTGAAACTGTGCTCACTAAAGCCCCATCTCTCCCTCTGCACGGCCCTGCGCCCTCCCTCCACTTCCTGTCTCTTCCTGGGACCACTCCAGGGCTCTCGATGAGTAGATCCTTCCGGTGCTTGCCCTCTTGTGACTGGACTGGCCCCTCATGGTTCACCCAGGCCATCGTGTGTGTCCGAATCCCTTCCTCCGGAAGGCTGGTGAATCCGCTGTAGGTCCAGCCCCATCTGTCTGTCTGTCCTCTCTCAGCGGCACTGGGTGCTGCCGCCGGGGGTGGTGAGCAGAGCTGCGTGGACACGGCCTTTCTGACGGGAGCTCTCCCTTTGCCTCGCTCTCAGGCGCAGACACACGGGAAGTGGCCGGTGAAGTGGTATGCCCCCGAGTGCATCAACTACTACAAGTTCTCCAGCAAGAGCGACGTCTGGAGCTTCGGGGTGCTCATGTGGGAAGCGTTTTCCTACGGGCAGAAGCCGTACCGGGTGAGCCTCTGCTTCTCATTTCTGGTCCCGCAGGCTCATTCCGTCTGAGCAGACGGGCACCTTCACGCCGGGTGCCGGCCTTCCCTCTGAGGCTCTGCTGTCGGTGACGGTGCATAGGCCCTTCGTTCATGCTAAACAGCAAGAGAAAAGTGTCACTGACACTGAACAGTACAGCTTTCTGTCCTTGTACACTATGCATGTCAATATGCATAGAATGTACCGAATCAACATTAATTAAAATTGAAATAGAAAGCACGGCTATTTCCAGTATCAGATCGGCAGCTCAGTACATTTGTTAGATGTCCTTAGACTGAGGCACACGTGCCGAAAAGGCGCAGCTGCTGCGATGCAGCTTGTGAACCTTCACAAATGGAACACACCCTGAAGGCAGCCCCAGAGGAAAACGACAGAGCCCAACTCTCCCGCCCTTGCACACACGCCTCCGCGCGGGCACCTCACTGGCGTCCAGATCCTCGCCAGGCGCTCCTCGGTCCTTTCTGGCTCTTTATCATTGAAGTTGCACCTCATGTCCTCTTGTTTTGTTGGGGATGGCAGTTGGGATGTATTTGTGGCTTTGTTTTGTTTTGTTTTGTTTTGTTTTGCTGAGTGATATGTTTAAAGATCTCGGGTATATTTGCATGTTTTAGGGGATGAAAGGAAGTGAGGTGTCCGCGATGCTGGAGAAAGGAGAGAGGATGGGGTGCCCTCCGGGGTGTCCGAGAGAGATGTACGAGCTGATGACCCTGTGCTGGACCTATGAGTGAGTACCCCTTCCCCGTGCATGCAGCCGCTCGGACCAGCGTGCCGGGCTGTCTCCTCTGGGGGGGTGTGTGTGTGAGGGGGGGGGGGTGCTGCCTACCGCACAGCAGGGAGCTGCCTTGCTTTCTGGGCCATGCACTTCCATTCTTTAGTCTGAGACTAAGTGTAGACAATTACCCTAATCCCGGAAGGCACGTTGTAAATGTAGATGATATTGGCGGGAGGGAGGAGGCCACAGTAGAAAGATGTGATGTCCAGTCTGGTACTGTGGACCATTCTTGGAGACCGAGGATGAGAGATGCTTGGTGGGAAATGTGTGTTTTTCTAGTTCCTAGCCACCTTCCAGAGTAAGGCGTGGCCACGATGCTGGCTGGCTCTCAGATGAAATGTGAGGTAGCATTGCCCAAGGAGTGCCCCAGGCCTGGGCGTGGTGGTCCTCAAGATTGCCTGGAGCACATGTGATCTTATGGCAGCTCAGCAGGGGGAAGACCCATCACACCCAGGGACCGGGGAAGGACACACCCAGGGAAGGACACACCCGGCCAATCAGAGAAGGACACACCCGGGGACCGGGGAAGGACACACCCAGGGAAGGACACACCCAGGGAAGAACACACCTGGGGACCGGGGAAGGACACCCCCGGGGAAGGACACACCTGGGGAAGGACACACCTGGGGACTGGGGAAGGACACACCCAGGGAAGGACACACCCAGGGAAGAACACACCTGGGGACCGGGGAAGGACACCCCCGGGGAAGGACACACCTGGGGAAGGACACACCTGGGGACTGGGGAAGGACACACCCAGGGAAGGACACACCCAGGGAAGGACACACCCAGCCAATCAGAGAAGGACACACCCGGGGAAGGACACACCCGGCCAATCAGAGAAGGACACACCCGGGGAAGGACACACACACCCGGCCAATCAGAGAAGGACACACCCGGGGAAGGACACACCTTGGCCAATCAGAGAAGGACACACCCGGGGAAGGACACACCTTGGCCAATCAGAGAAGGACACAGCCGGGGAAGGACACACCTTGGCCAATCAGAGAAGGACACACCCGGGGAAGGATCACACCCGGCCAATCAGAGAAGGACATACCCGGGGAAGGATACACCCGGGGAAGGACACACCTGGGGAAGGACACACCCGGCCAATCAGAGAAGGACACCCCCGAGGAAGGACACACCTGGGGACCGGGGAGGGACACACCGGGGAGGCACTGTATTTGCAGTAGACTTAATAACTTGGGGAGCAGCTCTGCTCTGAGGTGCAGTGGCTGGTGATGCTGGAGCACCCCTGGAAAGGGGGCATTGCAGGTGCTCTCAGGCACCACCAGGACTCTGCGGCCCCCAGAGAGCACCACTGCCCCGCTGGGTCTCACCGTGGTCAGCCCCAGCTGCTGGTGCTCACGCTCAGAGAGGCCCTCTGGACCAAAGCTCCCACTTTGGGAGCGTCTTGAGCTGGCTGTCAGTGCCGGCAGGGAGAGAGGCGGGAGGAGGTTTTGTGGGGTGTCCATTCTTTGATTCTTGGCTACGTGCACCCCACGGGGCCCACACCAGGATCACTGGACTCACAGACAGGAAGGTCCCCGCCATTTTCAAAGTGAAACTCGGGGTCTGGACTAGACATTGCAGTTGGGTGAGTCCTGCAGGAAACTGAAGACCAAGGGCCCCGGGGGAGGTTACCGACCTGACTCCACGCCTTGCACCTGCCACCTGCACTGACTCAGGCCCGGCCCCCCCGGGAGGCGCCTCTGAAAGGCAGGGCAGGAGGGTGGCCCTGCCCCCAGGCCCGGACCGGAGAGGATGGCTCATACTTCTCTCCGCAGCCCCTGTCTCCGCGGGGCCCGGGGAGCGGGGCTTCCTGGCGCTCGCAGGCGCTGCGTGCTGTGCTCCTGGCGGGCCGGGCCCTGGTGGCTGTGAGGTGTCCCGGGAGCAGAGCAGACCGGGGTGGGGAGATGGCGAAGCCGTGGGGGGGCCAGGGCCCAAAAGCCTGTGGCACTCAGAGCTCTCCATCTGCCTGCACCTTCGTGCGGAAGGTTTCACTTCCCCGAGAAAGATGAACTTCGAACCATTCTGAGACAAGTGGGAAAAAGAATTAAAAGGAACTCTCAGGGAGAAGGTTAACGCTAGTGTTTTGCTCTGAATGTGACGCCTGACGTGTTTATTTCTGTTGGCTGTTCTCCATGGTGGATGCTGACCAGTGAGAAGTGGAAGGGTTGGGGGGGGGGCATTAGGGGATGTGCTCCTTAGGGGGACGGAGGGGGAGGGTGATGCAGGGAGGTACCCCGGCTTGGAGGGGGGGTGATTCTGTGAGACACCCCAGCTTGGAGCAGGGGGGATGCAGCGAGGCACCCCGTGTAGCTGGGGGCAGAGAGCCTGGACCAGATCTGCTCGCCGCCTTTGTGCCCCTGGACACACAGCCTTCTGCTGCTGCTGCCGGGCCCCGGGAGGCTGTCGGGGTCCTCGCAGACCGCCCCTCCAGGAGCGGGCAGCAGCCCGGGAGTGGAGGGGCAGCAGTGACGGCGGCCACGCCGCATTAGGGGGACAGCTCCTCGTCAGACAAGCTGGGCGGAGGGCGGAGGGCGGAGGGTCTCCAGGTGGCGCGGACGGCGGTCAGGAGCGGGGTCAGGGACCCTGTGCAGCGATGAGTCATCACAGGTGTGCGGCTGAATGAGAGAGAATGCGCACAACCATTTTGGGAGCGTGGCCAGCCAGGAGCCTGGGAAGCGCAGCAGCTGGCGGGAGCCTGCGGGTGAGGAGGGCAGCGGGCAGTGGCCAGTGGGCTGTGAAGTCAGCGCCTTCCTTTCACCCCTTCCCTGTGAGCTCTTAAAGGAGGTGAGCCCGCTGGCACTCAGAGCCCAGGACACAGGCGGGGGCGGGGGAGCGCGTGTGAGGACCCCGTGTTCACGCAGTTCTGCTCGGAGGAGAGGAGATGGCTGCCTGGGCGGGATGCCTGGGAGCTTCCAGAACCCGGAGTCCGTGAAGCAAACACACCACCTGTGCGGCCTCCAAGCTCTCCTCATTGTAAACAGCCAGCCACCTTCTCCTAGGTGACTGGCTTTTATTGTTTTATATGTTCCTATTGACTTTGCTGGAGAAGGAAGGTGAGGATAGAGAGAGAAACATCCATTGGCTACCAAGCAGCGCAGCCCAGGATGCGCGGTACCCTCCTCTGCCCAGATTTTGATAGCTGGGTGGGTGGGAAAGCAGGTGGACAAATAGGTAGGAAAGTAGGTGGGTAGTTGGTAGGTAAATAGGCAGAGGGAAGGGTGGGCGAACAGGTGGAGAGAAAGACAAAAGATGGGTGGATAGTTACATACATTGATTGGTAGGTGATGGGTGGAAGGATAGATACCTAGGAAATAGGTAGACAGATGAGTAGCTAGCTAACAGGTGACAGATGACAGATCAGTAAATCAATAGGTGATAGGTGGTGATGGGTAGGAATGGTGGGATAGATAGATAAGTAATACCTTACACAGAGGACATGCACACACCTCAGCTCTGAGGCAGACTCCCCTGCCACTGCCCTTCATTTCCTGCGGCTGAGACCCCTCCTGGAGGCCACCCTCCTGGGCTGGGCAGCACTGGGCCAGCAGGAAGCCACAACTCCCACAGAAGCCTGTGATGGCACATTGTGGTGGGCGCTGCAGAGCCAGCTACAGGGGGCACAGGATGGGAACCGGGGAGGGTCACACCTCTGTCAGGTCCGTGTTGGGCCCTTTGGACAGGGTTTTCCCTGACAATTGCAGGATGGGGAGCTGGGCAGGAAATGCGAGGAGAGAAGGGGAGTTCTGGGCACAGGGGAAGCATGGACAGAGCATCGGCCCGGGAGGGTGGATACGCGGTGCCCTCCTCTGCCCAGGCTCCGGTGGTGCTGGGTCCTCTGGCAGCCCGGCCCCCAGGACACCCAACCGCGTCTTCTTTGAGGCCCAGGCTGCGTCCATCTCTCTGCACCAGCTTCTCGGTGCTTAGCTGCCCGTGAACGAAACCCATAGCAAGACAGGCAGGTGCTGTGCGCTCAGGCCCGCAGTGGGGCAGGACTTTCTGCTTTGCAAAGACAGTCAGTGTGTGTTCCCTTGGGAGCAGGTCCGAGGCCGCCTGTCTGTGTGGACTCAGTTTCTGCCTGTGTTTCTGCACCCCGGGCTTGGCCATCACATTCCTTCCTAGATCACAACCCGGGGGCCTGGTGTTCTCGGGCAGTGCTGCCTGCTCTGGAAAGCTGAGGTCTGGATCAGCATGCCCTGTGAGAACCCCGATGAGGTGCCGGCGGCCTGCCTCGGCTTACCGCAGCTAGCCTATGGTCAGTGGCCATACGGCGTTTCGCTTAAAGTCACAGAACCACTCGATGTTGAAGCCATTTGACAAAATCTTCATCCCATCTCGGCTCTGTAGGAACCGCTCTGCTCTTATATCGTGGGTGAGCCTGAGGCCTCGTCATGCTCTAGCTGTTCCCATACCCAGACTGAACCTTATAAAATTATAGTTGAAGGTCTAAAAGGTTGACTATGGACAGTCCATAGTTTAATTTCAAGTTTTGGTTCACTTATTGGGCAATTTTAACCACTTAAAATACAGGAAAAAATCTTGCAAAATAGTAAAATTATTTCCAAACAAGGATAGGTTCTTGGAATTTTAAGAAATACTTGCTGGCAACAGGGCCTGCTCAGTGTGCCCGTGTAGAGCAGAGATGGGACCTTTGTTCAGAAACTGCAAATTGCGCAGGGCTTTCCCCTGCGGGTGGCTGAAGCCGTCACGGCGCCTGGTCAGTGGCAAGAGGGAGGCCTGCTGCGCCAAGACAATGACCAGGCCCGCGTCTCTGCTTCTGCCCGATGGGCTTTGAGTTTTGATGTGAGTCTTATCCAAGCACATGAGCCATCGGGTGGGGTGTGGGAAGGGACAGTCTAACTGTGGCCATTTTCTTCTTAACTCGGCTATGAGTCAAACGTAAAGGTGTGTCTGCAGCATGCTGACCAATGACATCTTCCAGACATGGCTGTTTTGCTGCATCCTGGGTCAACGGATCCGGAGTTCAAGTGCAGATTTCTCCATCTTTAAGGTGGAACGAGCCGCCTGGGTCTTGCTGAGCGGATTGGCTTCTGTAGGCCGGTGGGCCTGGCACTGTGTGCACAGGCTCGGGCCCGGGGCTGGGAGCGGCACATGCTGAGAGCCCAGGCTCTGGGGGAACCTCCAGGAGGTGCCGTGCACACTCCCCAAGGCCCCGCAGTGGCCTGCTTGCCCCAGGCGACGGGCCACTAATGCCTGTCTTCCTTTCCAGGGTGGAGAGCAGGCCTGGCTTCGCAGCGGTGGAGCTGCGGCTTCGCAATTACTACTACGACGTGGTGAACTAAGCCTGCCCGTCACGCCGCCCGTGAGCCGAGGAGGCACAGGCCAACGGACACAGTCACTGACTCCGGTCTCCACCTCCCTCTTCCCGTCAGAGAGCCAGCCTCACGGGACAGGCCTGACTGGTCCCCAAACCCGTCCCAGACACACCCCCACAGACAACGCCCGGAGCGGGGGGATGGACAGCCGAGCAGAGGGGCCCTGGCTTCCTCCGTGTGTGTCGTCGGTGTGCTCCCGGCAGGTCACCTGCAGGGTCTGTGTCCGGAGGTCACAGGAGGTCACAGGAGGTCCTCGCTGTCTTCCCAGTCCTTTGGCTCCCAGCAGCACCTGAAGCCGCCGCCCAGAGACACCCGTGTGGACTGAGCGCCCCGCGCCGTCTGGGCGTGCCCGGGGCAGGGACACTGATGGGCGGTGAGGCAGGAAGGGGGGAGGGGTCAGCTGACACAGACCACCGGACTCGCCCTGGCCCCAGAGGCTTTCCCCATGGCAACGTGCTTTGAGGCTTTAACAGATCACTTCCCACCAGCGCAGGGTCTGGTGTAGCCAGTCAAGGGATCAAGTCAGGGCGCTGCTTCTGCTCCGTGCCCTCTGAGCCGGAGACTCGTGTCTGGCAGGGGGCCTGCGGAGGGGGCCTGCGGAGGGGGCCGGCGGAGGGGGGCCGGCGGAGGGGGGCCGGCGAGTGGGCGTGGCACTGACCCCGGACACCCTCTGTCCAGCCACTCTGAAGACTGTCCTCACGCACAGACGTCGCCTCCAGCAGGAGGAGGACAGACAGTGGCCGCCGCTGTGTGGAACCGTGCCCCTCGGCCTCGGAGAGGGAGCCGCCAGCACTGCCTGTGTCCGGGCAGGGCTGGCCATGGCTGGTGAGGACGAGTTTCTAAAGGAGGGAATTCACAATAAAGCCGCAGACCTGCTCCTCGACACACACAGGCTGTACTGGTGTGATTTGGGGCTAAAGATACAAAACCCAAGGGTTATCCTCTAGTCCACATGTGTCAAGCACAAGGCCTGCGGGCCAAATCCGTCCCGCCAGGCCTTGCCATGTGGCCCGCACCGCGCTGTCATCACTGCACTCCGCTGCGTTTCCATCACAATGACAGTTTATGACTGTTCAGTAAACCATTCGGCCCGCGATTTAGGCTGGATTTTAGATTTTGGCCCCTTCTCTGTTTGAGTTCGACACCCCTACTGAGTCCCTCAGTCCTAACTAACCCAGAATGAGCGTCTGATTCTGCACAGACCAGTGCCGGTCGGTGTGGCTGTGGCTTTTGAAAGCTAGAGCGACTGAGCCATCAGGTGGGGTCGTCACACACTCATCCGCCCCGTCCAGCTCTGCTCACAGCCGCAGGGGGTGTCCTGCCGTGTGCAGCCGCCAGGCCTGCTCCTGGGGAGCTCGCTGGGGAATGCCCGGGGAACTGGCCCAGAGGAGACAGTGGTCAGGGGCTCCTGTTGAAGCCACTCCTTCTTCTAGAATCGTGCTGCCTGGTGGTTTAGTGATTTTGTGAGCGAGGATCCCTGCGTGCTGAGCAGCCATACAGAGTCCCTGGCGGTTAATGGTCAGGGATGGAGCCTCTGCGGGCAGGCAAGAGGGAGGGCTGGGGGCGGAGAGGCCTCTGGGGAAGGCACCCTGGTGTCCGCCGCCTGCTGCCTCCTCCTGGTTCCGGCTCGCTCCTGTGCTTCCCGCCGGCCCTGTCGGGTGGGAGCAAAGGGCGTCCTGGACAGACAGGATCCCGGGGCCAGGCCAGGTCGTCACACCGCGGCCCCAACCCCGGGCCGGAGAGTGGAGGTCTTCACGCAGAACACCGTGCTGAGCCTGGGCTCCCGGCGTTTCCTGCGGGCGGCCCCGCCTGAGTCCTCGGATGGAGACTTCACCGCCCCCAGCAGCCCGCCCACACCACTCCCCATCCCCCCCATCCCGCCCGCACCCCTCCCCATCCCCCCCATCCCGCCCGCAGCCCTCCCCATCCCCCCCATCCCGCCCGCAGCCCTCCCCATCCCCCCATCCCGCCCGCAGCCCTCCCCATCCCCACCATCCCGCCCGCAGCCCTCCCCATCCCCCCCATCCCGCCCGCACCCCTCCCCATCCCCACCATCCCGCCCGCAGCCCTCCCCATCCCCCCCATCCCGCCCGCAGCCCTCCCCATCCCCCCATCCCGCCCGCAGCCCTCCCCATCCCCCCCATCCCGCCCGCAGTCCTCCCCATCCGGCCCACCGGTCCTGCGTGCTCGTCCAGGCAGAGGGCCCGGGGCTGTGTAAACTGTGGTCCAGTAAAACTCAGCACTGGCGGTTTCCGTGGAGGTCCCTGAGCAGCAGGGGTCACCCTGCCCAGCACACTGTAAGCGGCGGTGCCCATGTGGCGGGCTGCACATGTGTGACGTGTCCCAGCGCGTCCTATAGCCGTGGGCGCAGGCCTCCGAGCCGGGCTGTGAGCCTGGCCTCCGCTGAAGGGAAAGGCTGGTCTCACAGGCCTGGCCCCACGACCTGCTCCCGGCGCGGGATCTGCCCGGTGAGGGCCTGACGGCCACGTCCTCCCTCACGGGACACGGCCATGCCACAGGGCCCTCCGAGCAGGCACACAGGCGGGTGTGGGACGCACCCAGAGCTCCATCGCTGCCTCTTTCAGAGAAGCTGCCCCACGCACCCGCACCCACCACCTCATACACGCTTGGACCGTGCCCCGGGGCCTGAGGGCCAGTGGGCGTCGTCCCCCAGGACCGGCTGGTGGCCGCAGGGCAGCACCTCCCCTGGGTCTGCACAGCCCGGGTCCCCTGCACCCGCACCATCTCGGTGGCAGCGGCCTGGCCTGGGGACTGCAGGCCCGAAGACGGCGCCTTGGGATGGCTCAGGGGAGGGGCTGCCTTGGACTTGGGAGCTTTCAACCCCAGGGAGGGGCAGAAGCCACTGCGTCCTGCGCGAGGTGACTATTGGAAGCCATGACAAGAGGTGGCTCAGCACCATGAGCTCGGGCCCAGGGCGAGGTGAGGACCCGAGCTTGTTTCTCCAGGGCCATGGCTGGGAGGACCTGTAAACACGCTCTTTCCGGGGAGGGGAGGGGGGCCCGAGGCAAGGCCGCCTCCCTGAGTCTGCGGTGTGGAGCTGCCTCTGGGCGCTGGGAGCTCCTCTTCCTTCTCACCTGGCTGGTGGCCCAGAACGGAATTCCGTCCCCACTTCAGCTCCTCACACCCAGCCTAGTCCTCCTTCTGCACCGGGAAGCCCGAACCCTGCCAGGCGTCCTCCAGGGGGTGCGAGTGGGACCCGGGCCGCAGGCAGGCGCTCCGAGAGCCTCCCTGGGCCACCCGCTCCCCGCTCGAGGCCAGGAGACTCACACAGACCCTATCACAGCCTCCTAGCTTGGCATCCTCTGACCCCTGACCACACAACACCATTTTGCTCAACGCCTGTTAGCAAGGGGGCTGGTTCCTTGGACCCGGGGCCCCACACGCACGGCCGTGAGGAGGAGACTCTGCAGAGGGGGACACTGGCGTCCTCCGTCCTGCCCCTGAAATCAGCCGGGAAGCAGGCAGCCAGGCCTCAGGACTGACAACCAGCAGCTCAGGGTCTCAGTGGTGGTTTGCACTTCCTGTCCTCCGTTTCTCTCTCTCATACACACATGCACCTGCCCTCATACACATGCACACACAAACACTATTTGCACAGTTCGGATGTCTTCCAAATCTTCCGGCCCATGGTATTCCAGCAGTGCGTCCACCTAGACCTTTTCAGGCACTACCAACATGAGGGGATTCCACATCCCTCCAGAGCACTCACACGAGGAAGGGATTCCATGTCCCTCCAGAGCCAGTTCACACAAGCTCACAGACACACACCCTTACCTTGGCCAGTCAGACTCTCGGATCGGGTCCCTCAGGGTCTTGGGGTTCCCGGACAAGCCCCCAAATGTTATGTCCAGATTTTGTGGTCTCCAAAGACCACCAGGGAGCAGAGTCTGATGCAATAGCCAAAAGCCTGTATTCCATTCTAGCATGGGCTCTGTCCCACTTACACCAACAGCTGAAGAGAGCGAGCTTCAACAGATCAAGAGGTTTTATAGGGGTGGTGATGTCACTGCTTTGGCTAACCCTGATTGGTTGGGTGAGGTTACAAAATGGAGGATCAGGAGTTCCGCCCTGCCCTCTCATTCCAAGGAGTTATCCCCGCCCTACCCTTTCAGTGTGAGTGTGTGTGTGTGTGAGAGAGAGAGAGTATGTGTGTATGTGTGAGTGTATGAGTGTGAGTGCGTGTGTGTGTGTGTGTGTGAGTGTGAGTGGGTGTGTGTGTGTGAATGTGTGTGAGTGTGAGTGTGTGAGTGTGAGAGTGTGTGTGTGTGTGAATGTGTGTGAGTGTGTGAGTGTGTGAGTGTGAGTGGGTGTGTGTGTGTATGTGTGTGAATGTGTGTGTGTGTGAGTGTGTGAGTGTGAGTGTGTGTGTGTGTGTGAGTGTGAGTGGGTGTGTGTGTGTGTGAATGTGTGTGTGTGAGTGTGTGTGTGTGTATGTGTGTGTGTGTGAATGTGTGTGTGTGAATGTGTGTGTGTGAATGTGTATTGTGTGTGTGTGAGTGTGTGAGTGTGAGAGTGTGTGTGTGTGTGTGAATGTGTGTGTGTGTGAGTGTGTGTGAGTGGGTGTGTGTGTGTGTGTGAATGTGTGTGAGTGTGTGTGAGTGTGTGAGTGTGAGTGTGTGAGTGTGTGTGTGTGTGAATGTGTGTGAGTGTGTGTGAGTGTGTATATGTGTGTGTGTGTGTGAATGTGTGTGTGTGTGAATGTGTATGTGTGTGTGAATGTGTATGTGTGTGTGTGTGTGTGAGTGTGTGAATGTGTGTGTGTGAGTGTGTGTGAGTGTGTGAGTGTGTGAGTGTGTGTGAGTGTGTGTGTGTGTGAATGTGTGTGAATGTGTGTGAGTGTGTGAGTGTGCATGTGTATGTGTGTGTGTGTGTGTGAGTGTGTGAATGTGTGTGTGTGAGTGTGTGTGAGTGTGTGAGTGTGTGAGTGTGTGTGAGTGTGAGTGTGTGTGTGTGAATGTGTGTGAGTGTGTGTGAGTGTGTGAGTGTGTGAGTGTGTGTGAGTGTCTGAGTGTGAGTGCGTGTGTGTGTGTGAATGTGTGAGTGTGTGTGAGTGTGTGAGTGTGAGTGTGTGTGTGTGTGAATGTGTGTGAGTGTGTGTGAGTGTGTGAGTGTGAGTGGGTGTGTGTGTGTATGTGTGTGAATGTGTGTGAGTGTGTGTGAGTGTGTGAGTGTGAGTGTGTGTGTGTGTGTGAATGTGTGTGTGTGTGAGTGTGAGTGTGTGTGTGTGTGAATGTGTGTGTGTGAGTGTGTATGTGTGTGTGTGAGTGTGTGAGTGTGAGAGTGTGTGTGTGTGTGTGTGAATGTGTGTGTGTGTGAATGTGTATGTGTGTGTGTGAGTGTGTGAGTGTGAGAGTGTGTGTGTGTGTGTGTGTGAGTGTGTGTGAGTGGGTGTGTGTGTGTGTGTGTGTGAATGTGTGTGAGTGTGTGTGTGTGTGTGTGAATGTGTGTGAATGTGTGTGAGTGTGTGAGTGTGAATGTGTGTGTGTGTGAGTGTGTGTGTGTGTGTGAGTGTCTGAGTGTGAGTGCGTGTGTGTGTGTGAATGTGTGTGTGTGAGTGTGTGTGTGTGTGAATGTGTGTGTGTGAGTGTGTATGTGTGTGTGTGAATGTGTGTGTGTGAATGTGTATGTGTGTGTGTGAGTGTGTGAGTGTGTGAGTGTGTGTGTGTGTGTGTGAATGTGTGAGTGTGTGTGAGTGTGTGTGAGTGTGTGTGTGAGTGTGTGAGTGTGTATGTGTGTGTGTGAATGTGTGTGTGTGTGAATGTGTATGTGTGTGAATGTGTGTGTGTGTGAATGTGTATGTGTGTGTGTGTGTGAGTGTGTGTGTATGTGTGTGTGTGAATGTGTGTGTGTGAATGTGTATGTGAGTGTGTGTGTGTGTGTGTGTGAATGTGTGAATGTGTGTGAATGTGTGTGAGTGTGTGTGAGTGTGTGTGAGTGTGTGAGTGTGAGTGTGTGTGAATGTGTGTGAGTGTGTGTGAGTGTGTGTGAGTGTGTGAGTGTGAGTGCGTGTGTGTGTGTGTGTGAATGAGTGTGAGTGTGTGTGAGTGTGTGTGAATGTGTGTGAGTGTGTGTGAGTGTGTGTGAATGAGTGTGAGTGTGTGTGAGTGTGTGTGGCAGTGCTAAGCATCTGCCGGAGCCTTTTCTCCTAGGTCTCCTTGTGCTCTAACTCCCTCCAGGGAAAACCACCTTCCCTTCTCCCACTGGAGGTCAGTCACAGAGCACTGCCCCAGCACTGGCAGCCGTCACTCACCCACTCCTGCCCCCGGGGCTGGGCCCGGCCTGGTGGACTTTTGCTTACATCTCCCTGAGCCAAGACCTCTGTGACAGGAGGGGGAGGGGCCGTGGGTGTTGGGCACAGCGGCCTCAAACACAGGCAAGGCGGCTCGGCGAGGGGGAAGCGCTTCCTCACACCTGCCCCTGGGAGGACAGGGCGGGGCGAGGATGAGCTCCTGACTCCACTGTGGGGCAGGGTGGAGTTAGCCTCCGTTTTGTAACTGGACCCAGCCCAATCAGGGTTAGCCGAGGCAGTGACATCACCACCGACCGGAGTAAAACCCTGGACTGGGCGAAATTCGCTCTCTTCCGCCATGCTGCTGGCGTGGGTGGGGCAGCCCATGCTAGCATGGA
The DNA here is from genome assembly GCF_014108245.1 of Pipistrellus kuhlii. Lineage (NCBI taxonomy): Eukaryota > Metazoa > Chordata > Mammalia > Chiroptera > Vespertilionidae > Pipistrellus > Pipistrellus kuhlii. The sequence goes on along the minus strand of NW_023425564.1, from coordinate 352,669 downwards.
AACGGCTCTTATTTATTGCATCGGACTCGGCTCCCTGGTGGTCCTTGGGGATCACAAAGTCTGAGCTTCACTCCCTTTCTTGGGGAACTTGGACATTGGTTGTGTGTAGAGGGCCCCTTGGGAATGCACATGGATGGCCTTTAATTATCATCAGCTGAACTCAAGGCGTAGGCAGAGCCACGCCCTGGGAACATGTTTCCCCAAAATGTAGGATTTCTTATCTTTATCCATGTGCTTGGAATGAGAAACGAATAGGACCTTGACTTACCCAGGTCTGGATATGCTAAATCCCAGGAATGAGGGAATGAATAGGACCTGGGCACACCCAACACTTCTTTGACCTTAAACCCCCCTCTGGAAATCAATAAATGCGCTGTGTTGTCTGTGGTGGGTGTGACTGTCTCTCCATCAGAGTAGCAGCCCCCCACCTGGGTCCCAGCTTGAATCTCTTTCTGCCTCTTGCTCTTCTGTTTTCTTTAATTTCTTAATCCCCAGCTCCTCCACTCAGGAACCTGTCGTTTTCCGTGCGGGTCTCAGAAAACAGAGAAACAGCCCCCACAGCTGTGGCTGTGGCCAATGGAGAAGCCAGCCAGCTCTGGCCAGGTGATCCAGGCCTCAGGCCACGGGTGGCTCTTGGAGGGTTCACCAGGAGAGAAAACAGACCCCGGGTGGCAGGAGAACCTGTAGGTGCCAGCCTCTCCCCATTCTCAGCTTTGGGAAGCACCCAGGAGCAGTGGGACCGAGAAACGAATGCCTCCACGGTGCTCCCTGCCAGCTCCGGCTGCAGCTCGGGCCACTGCCACCCAGCGCGCAGAGCCTCCGACAGACACAGGGGCACATGGCCGCCCAGCGCACAGCTCACCTGGCGGTCTTCCTGGCACTCTGCCCGGGCACGGTGCCACCGCTCTGAGGGCCCGGCAGCGGGGGAATGGGACCCATTTGGGGACCTGGGGCAGGAAGTTGAGGTCAGACAGACCTGAGTCCCAGCAGGCGGGATTTCTCCATCCGCGGCTCAGAGGTGTGACTTGTGACGATGGCCGCTCCAGGTGGGCCTTGAGCCCGGGCTGGCTCTGGTTCCACTGTGAGCTGCGTCTTGTGCCGTAGGTTCCTGCATCCCGACGAAGCACGGGAAAGCGGTGGCACGCAGAGCGGCCTGCCCTTGTTGGCTGCATCCTGCACTCTGCCTGTGTGTAGCGGCAGGAAGATTGGGGGCAGGTCAGCGGGCACACTGGAAGCCGTGGTCAGCCCAGGAGGACCCGGAGGGACCTGTGGGATCCAGGCCTTGCCCCGGAGAAGTATCAGGAGAGCCCAGTGAGATGCCACACCCAGTGCCCGTGTTCCGATGGCCTGGAGATGCCCTGCAGTCAGCAAAACCCAAGGCCTTTTCGGCCAGAAGCAGCTCCCTGGCAGACACAGGCGGAGATCCATGGTCAGTTCAGACATCGGGAAACTGTGGACAAGTCACTCCCCAAACAGCCAGCCACGTGTCTCCCAGGCCAGCCCAGCGCCACGCCGCCGGCCGAGGGCCCTGCTACGCGGCAGGGAGGCAGGGACCGCCGTGGCCACCGCCGCTCTGGCCCAGGCACAGAGGAGGCGTGGCCGGGGGCTGGGGGCACACAGCGCACAGGGACACGAGCCTGCCACCTGCCACCTCCCGTCCCAGCAGGCGCTCAGGACGGGTGTGGCCTCGGTGCTGAACATTGGGTGACAGGGCTTGGGAGGAGGCAGAAACCAGGAAACCACCCAGTGGCTCGGCTGTCAGACCCTGCTGTCCCTCCTTTCCCTGAACCTAAACCTCCTGCAGCCGTTCAGTGCTGCCCAGGGAGGGAGAGACGGCCGTCCCGAGGTTACAGGTAAAGCCCCTCACTGGGGACTTCATTTAGAACCTGACTGAGTCCCTAGGCCTTTGCTCCCGGCACCTGGAAGGAGCCCATGCCAACGCGGCCCGAGGGTGCCCGTTGTGTCCTGGACGCCCGTCCTGCCACAGCCGGTGTGCGGAGGGGAGAGGAGGGGAGAGGAGGGAAGGGAGGAGGAGGAGGAGGGGGGAGAGGAAAGAAGCTGAGGAAGGAGAAAGGGAGGGAGGGGGGGGCGGGGAGAGCAGGGTGTGGGTGGTATGGGAGAGGCAGAGGGCAGTGGCAGCCTCACCTGAGACCCTCGGCTAAGCTCTGAGGTTCCCCAGCGGGAAGTCGGGGTCCCGGCCAAGCACCCGTGAGTGTGGCCACGCCTCACGTCTTTGCAGAGGACCTGGGGCATGAGGTCGAGGGTGGCTCCGGGTCCTTAACTCGTCCACCGAGGGCGAGGGGCACCCTGGCCACAGGGGTTGCCCCAGGTCTGCGGGGCAGTCGTGCCCAGTGCAGCGGCACATTCTGGCCTCAAAGGGCCTGGACACCGCCCTGTGGCCACTCCAGCCCCACCAGGCCGGCCGGGGGGGAGCCCTGTGGTCCCAGCCCCTCCCCTGAGAAACAGTCTGAAACAGCTGAGGGCTCTGAAGGTCAAAGGAAATGGCACCGAAATTCTGGTCCTCGGCCCAGCGTGTGTGTGTGTGTGTGTGTGTGTGTGTGAGTGTGCGTGTGAGTGTGAGTGTGTGTGTGAGTGTGTGTGTGTGTGTGCATGTGTGTGTGTGAGTGTGTGTGTGAGTGTGAGTGTGTGTGTGTGAGTGTGTGAGTGTGAGTGTGTGTGAGTGTGTGTGTGAGTGTGTGTGTGTGAGTGTGTGTGAGTGTGTGTGTGTGTGAGTGTGTGTGTGAGTGTGTGAGTGTGTGTGTGTGAGTGTGAGTGTGTGTGAGTGTGAGTGTGTGTGAGTGTGTGTGTGAGTGTGTGTGTGAGTGTGAGTGTGTGTGTGTGTGAGTGTGTGTGTGAGTGTGTGTGTGAGTGTGTGTGAGTGTGTGTGTGAGTGTGTGTGAGTGTGTGTGTGTGTGTGACTGTGTGTGTGTGAGTGTGTGTGAGTGTGTGTGTGAGTGAGTGTGTGTGTGTGTGAGTGTGTGTGTGAGTGTGTGTGTGAGTGTGTGTGTGAGTGTGTGTGAGTGTGTGTGTGTGAGTGTGTGTGTGTGTGAGTGTGTGTGAGTGTGTGTGTGAGTGAGTGTGTGTGTGTGAGTGTGTGTGTGTGAGTGTGAGTGTGTGTGAGTGTGTGTGTGTGAGTGTGTGTGTGAGTGAGTGTGTGAGTGTGTGTGTGTGAGTGTGTGTGTGTGTGAGTGTGTGTGTGTGTGTGTGAGTGAGTGTGTGAGTGTGTGTGTGTGAGTGTGTGTGTGTGTGAGTGTGTGTGTGTGTGTGAGTGTGTGTGTGAGTGTGTGTGTGAGTGTGTGAGTGTGTGTGTGAGTGTGTGTGTGAGTGTGTGTGTGTGAGTGTGTGTGTGAGTGTGTGAGTGTGTGAGTGTGTGTGTGAGTGTGTGTGTGAGTGTGTGTGAGTGTGTGTGAGTGTGTGTGTGAGTGTGTGTGTGAGTGTGTGTGTGAGACAGATGAAGAGCTGGCCCTGGCGGCCGCTCCGTGGTTGGCGTCGGCTCCGGACAGAAAGGGCACATACCTCAGAGGCAGGTCCCGTCTCGCCCAGGGAGGGCGCGTGCTGGAGACCAATCCATGTGTCTCTCTCAGGCCAGTTTTTTTTCTCCCTCCTCCCTTCCTCCCTCCCTCCCAGTCTCTCAGGAAATCAGCGGGGAAAATGCCCTCAGGCGAGGAGTAAAAATAAAATAAGTAAATAAATAAAAAGGACTAGTCAAAGCCGGGGAACGAGGCAGGAGAAGTGTCCTGGCGCCAGAGAAGGACCGGCCTGGGCCTGAGGGTGAGGGACCTGGGGAGACGGGCCGGCCCCGCAGGCAAGGGCGCCGTGAGGCTGGAGCTGGAGCCGGTCCTCCCCCGCTGGCCGGGGCTGTGCCCAGCCCAGGCCCCACGGTGCCGCCCACAGGCCTTGAGGGACCCACGTCCCGGCTCTGCTTCAACGCCAAGTCCGCAGCCCTCCTGCACCTGGGGTCCCGGGAGGAGCCGAGACGCGCCTGTGCAGACACCACCCCACGGGCTGTGGGAAGACCGTCACAGCCCAGAGGAGGGAGCCTGGGCCCTCAGCTCCGTGCTCTGGGCGTCCATCCAGGCACGGGCGGCGGCTCTGAGATGCCACCTGAGGAGCACGGCCTGGCACATGCTGCAGGCCCTCTGAAGCCCAGCGCCGCTATGAGTTAGGCCCAGCGCCGGGCCCTGGGCACCTCGCTGTGATAACCTGCGGCCAGCAGGTGGGAGGCCAGCAGAGGCCCCGGAGCCAGAGGCAGCACCTCGAGGCCCAGGCGCGGGGCTGCCTCCGGGAGCCGACGTGCAGAGCCGAGCTCACCTGGCCACGGCCCGGCCCGGGCCGCCCCTCCTCGGGCTCCATTTCTTAGGCTTGAGCCTCCGGTGGGCCACGGAGGGGAGGAGGGAGAGGAAGGGTGGCCATCTCCCCCTCTCCACGCAGAGGTGGCCGGAGCAGCGGGCAGGGCCAGAGCTGCGATGGCACAGCCCAGCCACTCCCCACGTGTCCACCAGGTGGCAGCCGACACCTGGGCACGAGCTCCTGGTCCTGGGTCCTACGGCGGCTGCTCAGGCCCCAGCTCTTTCTACAAAAGCTCAAAGCCGCCAACAGGATGCAGGAGAAGCCACCTATGGCAGGTGCAGGGAGACGCGGAAGCGGTTTCTTTCCTCTTTCCGGGAAGCAAGGTCTGATGTCCAATAGGCACTGGCAGTGAAGGTCAGAGCTTCCTTTATCTCTTCCTGCTAACTCTCTGCCAGCCTGACCTTGGCCTTGCCCATCTTGAGGGGATGCTGAGTGGTCGCACTGGACGGGCCCTCCCCAGGCCTGGAGTTCTCGGAACGCTTTCCTGGAGACTCACCCCGGAGGTACACGGGCTCGCCGCTGGGCCCCGCGCGGTCCGGGCCTTGATGGTGGGAGGGAACGAAGCCGTGGGATTGCTGGCAGCCACGTGGTCTGGAGGACTAACCCTTTCTGAGTGTGGGTTCTCAGGGTGGCACAGGACCCAGGCCAAACGCACCCTCTGTGATCCCCAGGGCCAGCTGGGGCCACAGCCCAAGGAGCCTGTGGTGGGAGGACCCAGCCTCGCCCTGGTGGCCGCTGCTCGGAGCGGCTGCACGGCGCCCGGGGCCCAGCGCCAGGCCAGCCGCTGTCCCCCGTTCCCACAGGAGGCAGAGCTGGGGGAGCCCTCCTGGCACACCTAGGCCATGTTTGAGGCGTGTCAGGACAGTGCCCGGACACTCCGGGCTGGAAAGACGTGTTTTCTGCGTGTGGTTCTGCCACCGCCATCCGCTGGCGGACCGCAGGCCTGAGGGCGGCACACGAGGCCGGGGTCCAGGATGGAGACCCAGAGCAATGGCCTGGCCTCCTGTCCCCACGCCCGGGCTGCACAGTCACCGGGAGCTGCTCACAAAAGGCCGAGGGACTCCCTCCCGCCCTGGGTTTTGCCCTTTCAGTCGCTCTTTGTTAATCCTCACCTGAGATTCTGCCCACAGGTGTTTGGAGAGTGTGAGGGAGGCAGGGAGAGAAAGGGAGAGAGAAAGAGAGAGGGAGGGAGGAGCATCAATGTGAGAGACACCTTGACTGGTTGCTTCCCGCGAGTGCCCGGCCGGAGGCCAGGATCAAGCCTAAAACCCAGGTACATGCCCTTGACTGGGAATTGGACCCAGGACCCTTTGGTCCACAGGCCAACACTCTGCCCACTTGGCCACACCGGCCCGGCATGGGTTTGCCCTTTAAGGCGCCATGGCTGCCTGGTTCCATGCACCGCCCATCAGCAGTCCTGGGCTGGACCAGGACGCTCCTGCTCTGTCACCCACGGCGCCATGGCTCTGACGGCCACACCTGCTGCTCACAGTGCGTCAGGAAGAGCCGTGTCCTGTGGCTGAGGGTGTACGGAGGTGTCCTCTGAAGACCACGCCCCCCATCGGAGACCGAAGACATTCCAACAGTTCCTGCTCATCCCACCTGTCCTCACTCTGGCTCCCAGCCCCGCAGCCAGCGCCCCTTCCCCAGGAAACGTCCCCTCTCCCAGCCCCACACCCTCATGCCCCCCAGCTCACGCCCCTGTACCACACCGCCCCAGAGGGAGGCGCCTGCCCTCGAGGGGCTGTTGGTCCTTGGAAGGCAGAGTGGCCTTCTGACCTTTCCCACGCCTCCAGCCGGGAACGATGCTTTGCTGCGGGAGGACTTGGCCAGCCTGCTCGCTCCTGCCTCCCCAGGTGGGCAGGAGCGAGGGCAGAGCCCAGCTCCCTGGGCCTGTATGAGCTCCTAACGCTGGCAGGCGTTCACTGGGCCAAGTAGCATACTCTTTCTGTGTCTGAAGAGCCAGGGGAGAAACCTCCATTGCTGGGCATGTGTCTGTGAGTGCACATGTATGTATGTGTATGTGTTTGTGTGTTGGCCTATGCATGTTCCTATATAATGCCTTTGTGCATTTATCTGTGCAGCTGAGCATTGGGTATGTCTCTAGGTGTCACTGTATGTCTGCATGTGTGTGTTTACAAGTGTGTGCATTTGCCCACGAGTGAACCAGGCCTTAGCGAATGAGCCCAGCACGTCTGCTGACGCCCAGGTCTCCTGGCAGCCTGGCTGGCCCTGGGCCTCCTGAGCTTCCGCTGGGCCAGGTGTCCAGAGCAGAGTGGACCCTGTGCTCCAGCACGTCCTGGAGCAGCGGCCCTGCCCACAGCCCCGGGACAGCCCGGCCTCTCTGCACGCTCAGGCCTGCCTGGCTCCAGGTGGCCCTGCCAGGTCTGTGAGGAGACCCCAGGGGTTTTCACCCCCCACCCTCTTCCCAGGCTGCTGTCTTCTCCTTTCTTTCTAGGCCAGAGGACAGGTTTGGCCTGGGCCACCCCCGAGAACGCTTAGTGTTCAGGGGCTCTGAGCCCTGCCCAAGCCGCCTCTCTGAGTGGGGGTGTCTGGAGGGACGCCCTCAGCTCCCCACTCCCCCACTCCCCAACCTGGGCAGCCACAATCCCTACCCACTCAGCCATCACTCGTGCGCACTCGCTTCTGTAATGTAAACAACTCTTCTTGTCTTTCTGGAAACTCAAAAAGTTCACTTTACCTTTAAAGTTACAAAGTAAATTTTTTTAAAAATATGTTTTTATTGATTTTTAGAGAAAGAGGAAGGGAAAGGGAGAGAGAGGTAGAAACATTGATGATGAGAATCATTGATCGGCTGCCTCCTGCACGCCCCCTACTGGGGATCAACCTGAAAACCAGGTGGGCGCCCTTGATCTGAAATCACACTGGCCTCTTGGTTCATAGGTTGACACTCAACCACTGAACCACTCGAGCTGGGCACAAAGGTGTTTTTTCATGTTTTTTGCTGTGAATTTGCCAGGTCCTTTTCAGTTTCACTCAGGGCCCCGCACAGAACTGAAACGCGGGCCTGTTCACGAGGCGGTGGGAGGCCAGGCTGCCGGAAGGTACAGCTGTCCCCCCTCCACGGCCTCTCGGCACCTGCTGGCGCTGCCCCGCTGCCTCACCAGAGGGAGAGCCGTGGCTCCCAGCGGCCGCAGCGGCTCTGCATGCGGCGTGGAGGCTGCAGGAGCTTCCGTAGCGGCCTGGGACCACTCGGGAGCCGCCGCCTGCGCTCCTGGCCCTGGCTGAGTGGAGGGAGGGGAGACCCAGGGGCGCCTCCCAGCGTCCCTTCTTCCTGGCCTCACTGTCAGGACCCAGGGCCAATGGGGAGAAGGGGGGGCTGCCCGTGTTTCCGAGGCGGCCATTGCCTGCCCTCTGAGCATTGGGTATGCCTCTAATGTCACTGTATGTCTGCACCTGTGTTTTCATGTGTGTGCATTCGCCCATGAGTGAACCAGGCCTTCCCTCTGCTTCGGAAGCAAGTTCTCATTCAAATGAAGAGAGTGGCTTCCCGGAGCCCCCAGGCCCTGGCCCTGGCAGGTGACACGCGCCCGACCGCGCCGGGAGTCACTGTGTCCTGTGCCTCATGTGCGAGCAGCAGACAGCGGCCCGCCGTGCCCTCTCCTCTGTCCTCACGGGGTTCACTTAAATCCACAGGGCCCAAATCACAGCTTCAGGTGCTGACCCGAGGGTGTCAGAGTGCCAGGCGGAGCGGGAGCCGCTGGGCCGGGCCGGGCCTGCAGAGGCGGTGGGGCAGCCTGTGCAGAGCTGGGCTCAGGCTCATGGGACCCCAGGCCCCCCTCCCGGAGCCGGTAACACTGCCACACCTGGTCCTCCCGCAGAGTCCCTTCCCTCTGGTCGGGCCCCTCTGTCCTTACAAACATTCTGGAAGAACCCCTCAGGGAGCACAGGTCCCCAGAGGCTGGGTGTTGGCCGAAGACAGGAAAAGCCGTAGGCGCCCGGGAGAGACTTGTACCCGAGTAGCCACTGCCGGGCCGGGAGCCTCAGCCGGGCAGTGCCAGCCGCCCCGCACAAGTGCCGCAGAGTGCCAGCCCTGCTGCTCAGCAGATGTGCACACAGCAAACAGGAGTGGCCAAAGCCTGGTCACCAGCGTGTGGGTCACCCACACCCTCTGTCCTCCAGCCCCTCTGCCTGAGGTCTGCATGCTATGGAGCCTGTTTACTTAGTCATTTGTAAAATGTCAAAGGCACCCGGCTCTTTCTTGGCTCTTCTCCCTGTTCTGCGGGCAGTGAGCTCTCAGGCCTGGGCCACCTGGCTGGTCCCTGTGACCCTCTTGGGTGGCCCACCCAGGGTGGGGTGGGCCCACCGCCCACCCGCTGCCGGGGTGACCCACTGCGGGGTGATTGCCGGCCCTGCACAGCGCTCCTCAGCCCGGCGCGGACAGGCCGCCGGCCTTGTCTGGGAGCGCCGATCGGCACGCTTCTCGGGCCGTTTTCTTTGCTGTGAAGTAAGGGCCTCAGGAGACCAGTGCTTCTAGCCATTTCACCTTTGGCAATGCCAGCTCGGGCCGTGCGTGGCAGACAGTGTGTGAAAGGGAGGGGGAGCTAGGAGCGCGGTAGCACTTCCCCCCCCCAGCCCCCCCCACCGGGCGCCCTGGCCCTGGGGGCCCGTCCAGCCCACCTCCCAGCACGGCTCTGGCTCCACGCCCGCTGCCAGGGCTCCGAGTGGCCGGCAGGGAGGCCCGGTGCTCAGGGTCATTGCAGGCTCCGCGTGATAGTCCCTGGGGACACCCAGGCTCGGCGTCCGTGAAACCCCTTCCTACGTGTGCCTCCGGCCGGTCCTGGAAATGGAGGGCCCTGGCGGAGACCCGCAGGGCCTTGCTCAGCCTCATGCTCTGGGGAGACAGGACTCCGTCAGCGGCTCCCGGGAACGTCTCAGGGAAGCCGCTACGGATGGCTGAGGCGGCAGGGACACACGGACAGTCCTCTGCTTTCAGTGCGTCTCCTGCTGTCAGAGGGATCGTTTCCGGAGAGACTGGCCCGAGCTCCAGTCTGGTCTGTGTAATGTCGTAGCAGATGCTGTGATTTAGCAACCCTGGGCATGCATCTTAGAGAAGAAACGGCCCGCCTGCGCCCCCGCTGCCTGCTCCCTCCCCGCCAGGCACGGCCCCGCCAGGGGTGGGGGGACCTGCCTCCAGTTTCTGACCTGGAAACAGGCCCAAGCACCTTGTGGAAAGGCCTGTGCGTCCGCACACCCCCCCCCCCCCGGGTGCCCCGAGAGGCCCCAGAAAGGAGGAAGTAAGGGCTTCGGAGGGAGACGTTGAATTTCTTCCCTCAGGAGGTTCAGTTTTGCATGAATCACACACCAGTCCCAGCAGTAACCTGTGGGCCCTGGAACGCGGCCGTGGGAGGCCGTCTGATCCCGTGGGAGCCCAGCCCGCCCCCCACGCTCTCCCCACAGAACTGGCCTCCACCTCCTCTGACCCCCATCTCCGTCCTGCAGACGTCCAAGGAGACCCTGCTCTCCCCCTTCAAGCCCTAAATGCCTCAGAGCCGAGGTGCCAATCCGCCAGCGGTTCCCACTGTCCCTGTGCAGCAGAGGAGGGGGACAGACAGCGGCCCCTGGAGCAGGCACAGGTGTCCCAGCCGGAGACGGAGGTGTCTGGGGATGGCCAGTGTGCCACGTTTAGATCTGCCCTCCGGGAGCAGGGGTGTGTGTGTGTGTGTGTGTGTGTGTGTAAGTCTCTCAGCCGCTTCTCCTCTGCCTCCCTGCCTCCAGCCCGGAGCCTGAGCATGGTCAGTGGCGCCGGGTCACGGGGGGACAGCCGGGCTGTGGGTCGCCGTCCTCCTGGCTCCACGGCTCAGCCTGACTCTGTGCGGTGGAGTCACGCAGTCTGTACCTGTCTGTCCCTTCTCGGGTCAGTCATCCAGCAGGATTCTCGCTGTTGTCAGGTGCAGTGGGTCACCCATGCGCACGTGGCCCACTCACCGGGGCAGCACTGGTGTCCAGGACCCCCCCACCCCCCCGCCAGGATCCCCGCCTGCAGGCCGGGCTTGAGGGCATGTCAGGTGCAAGATTTTATAGACACAAAGCCAGCCCCGCCCGCCCGCGCCGCCCGCGGCAGCTCTCAGACCTGGCCTCAGAGCCCGCTGCGCCTGGGCCACAGGCAGCCCGGTGCTCCGGCCGCAGAGCGTGGAGCTCACGGGCCTTAACACCCACCGGCTGTGGTGCCGGGGTGCTGCTCCCAGGCCCCCGCAGGCCGCTGGAAGAACTTACCGCGGAGGAGGGAATGGGGCCGAGCAGGAAGACAGGAGGGCGATGATTTCAGACAAACCTGCACCGCTGCCCCTCCCCAGAGGGCTGTGACCTTCGCACCTCTCCACACTGTGCCCTTGGCTTGGAGGAGGCCGGGCCCGGGGGCAGGGGGAGTTCATGCTGGAGACCTCAGGGAGGCGCGCCACGAGCTAGTCCAGGGACGGACCTGCTGCTAGAAATCTCTGGCCGGAATCAAACTTCCCCGCCCAGAGGAAGCCTCACTGGCCCAAACCAGAGAGGCCTGGCGCCGGGGACTGGGAGCCGGGGTGCAGGCTCTGGCTGGCACCAATGCAGCTGCCTGTGCTGCGGCCTCTGCTGACTGCGTGGTGAAGCAGGGTCACCTGGCGCTGGGGCTCCGGCCCCCTCACACAGTGCCATTGGCAAGTCCATCCGGGAACACAGAAGAGATGGAGCTGCTGAGGAGGGCGGGGCTACCCAGCTCCCTGCTCGTCCGCTGCCTGCCACCACCACGCACTGTGCCCGCGGCAGCTGCCTTGCAGCCAGGCCTGCCAGGCCCGTGCCCCGCGGACCTCCACCTGCGGGAGTGCGCCCCATTCCCGCTGGGAGCCCCGCTCCTGGGGAGGGTGTCAGGAGAGCAGGAGACAGCGGCAACACCCTGCCTACCTGTGAGTGGCTTCTCCTGACTCGACCTCGCTGGCAGATCGCCGGGTGGGGGTGCCAGGCCATGGGGAATCCTCTGGCCCGAGCTTGCTTGTCCGCCGCCTCTCGCCCCCCCCACCCCCACCGCAGTGTCCCCACCACAGCTCCTTCCCAAGCAGAGGGCCACATGGCCCACAGCCTTCGGAGAGCTCCAGGTTTGCAAAGGGTTTGCTGTTTTCGGGGTTCCTGGCAGGGAAGGGGGGTGCTGTGGGATGAGAGCTTCTGCCTCTTGCCCTATGGGCAAGACGCAGGCGGGCAGCATGGGCAACAGCGGCCTGGGGTCTGGGGAGTAAGCGACCGAAACACTGTCCATGAGGGGCTGGGAGCACACAGGCTCGTCCTCCCCGGACCCAGGTCCCTCCTCGGATGTGGCTCCAGTGCCGAAGCCGCCCCAACTATGGCGGGAGCTGATGGCTGCGGCACAAGCCCTCTCAATACTCAGGATCGAACTCCATAGAAACCTGGGGGAGGGCCAGGGGGCTGCCCACATCTGAAAGCCCCTCCATGGCTGAGGCCCGCCCGCCCGCCAGCCCGCCGGCTTGCAGGAGGAGTGCCTGCAGGGGTCACTGTCCTTTCCTTCCCTGGCGAACCCCTGGGCTGGCAGGCCTGGCCCCTGGGGACTGCAAACTTTGGCCTGTAAACAGGAAGTCTAGGTTGAGACAACTGTATCAAAGGGCAAAGCTTTTATCTATAAGAGAAGGGTGTTTGGGCACAAAACATAAGCATTTAAATGGTTTAAAAGCCAATGGGAATGCCTTTGGCATAGCGTGCCAATGAGCAGTGATAAACGGAGCAGGCGAGTGCTGACCTGTCCAAGGATGGTGAGGGGGCGAGAGGGGACCCCGGGCGGCCGTGCTCACGGCGTGGGGGCAGTAGGCCAGGCTGGGGTGCTGGGCAGGCCCCCGTGCAGCCCCTGCCTGTCACCCACCTCCTCCAGCGAGCCCGCGAGGGGTCCCGTGCAGAGGAGCCAAGCGGCCTCGAGCTGCTGGCAGGAGACCCTGCCGCCCGCACGCTGTGGCCGAATGCCCCGGTGCTGAGACCCTCAGCTTCTGAGTGCCCAGAGCCCCGAGGCCCGGCTCCCGGAGGCTCTGTGAGGACGGAAGGAAGTGCTGCTGGTGGAGAATTGGGTGTCGCTGGTGTGGCCACGAGGGGCCCAGGCTCTGGCTGAGGGTTCTGGGGCGTGGCGTGGGGTCCCAGGGAGAGACGCCGAGCCAACGGGCGGTGTAAGCAGCGGGTCCCCAGAAAACAAAAGGCGAGGGCAGGAGACTCGCTCGCTCTGCCACTGGGACACGGTCCCTCAGGGGACTGTGCCCTTGGTGCCGGGGTCTCCGCCTTCAGCTGTGGGGCAGCACCACGCAGTGCCTGGCCCGCTGCTGACGGGCC